>NC_091670.1:34241000-34541583 GCF_042453785.1 Malus domestica | reverse complement strand
CCAATCCTCCATGAGGGTCAATCCCATCTTGCCCACCAAACGGACTTCGAGAGTACGGAGTTCAGGATATCTCATTGTCAAAAGACAAAAGAGAGGAAAAAAAGATGGAGTGTGGCATTGGGAAATGGGATGGGCTGAAAGCATAGGGTTGAGGCTGTTGGGCTGGGAGCTCGGGTTAAGACCCGTTCTGAAAAACGGGTCGCGGGCTTTTTGCTGTAAACTGAAAAAACGAAGCCTCGAAGAACAGCAGAAGTTAGCAGAAAACTCGACACTCGAAGAAGAAGAAGATTGAGAAGGTATGTGGGCGGCAACGGTCTCCTTCCCTTGTTACGCACACCCGAAACCGATTCATCTGTCGAATCGTACGGACTCCAAGCCTTTGAAGCTCCAAATGAGAGCTTCCTTTTTCGACTATCCTCTCGCAAGCAAAATCTTGGTTAAAAGTATGCTTTTTTGTTAATTTAATTCAGCATTTACTGTGAATTCGGTTGGTTTTCCATTTGGGTTTTCTTCAACCTGTGAATTGTGAGAAATGTTGATTGATTTACCACCTGGGTCTGCTTCAATGTGTTAACTTTTGTGTAATTCATGCAGTGGATTAGCTCTTGTTCTGAGTTTTTACCGTTTCACTATCTGGGTTTTTCTTGAAGTTTAAATTTTTATGTAGTTTATGCTGTATTTTAGATCTTGATTGTTTAATTTTGACTGACTTATCATTTGATTTTTTTTTTTTACTTAATTTATCTTCTCAATTGTGAATTTTGTGCATTTTTGTAGTGTTATCATGTGATTGGAAATTTATTAGCGGGTAGACATATTTTGACTACATTTTATTTGGATTGAGGGTGGCTAGCACATACTCGAATTTCGCTTCGATGGTTAAAATGGAATAAATGTAGGTGAGCAGAGGCACAATAATGAAATTTGGCATGCGGGTGGGATAGTTTAAGATGAGTGTGAAGATTAGGAGGGAGTGAAGGGGAGAGGTTATTGATTACAAAAGGAAGTCAAGAGTTTGGTGACTTATTTCATTCTTGTGGTTTAATCTTTTCGAAGAAGAAATGGATTAAGAAGAGGTTATTGATTACAAGAGGAAGTGAAGGGGAAGATTTCGATCAGTCCTGCACACATGAAATTAAGTAGGCACCAACAAACAAAAATACAGCTAACAGTAACATGGTAGCATTGAAAGCAATGGATTGGAAAATTGGTAACACCTAATCCATTTGTGGATTTGTAGAATACGATTTGGTTTACTTAAGCTGTTCCTAAGTGCGCAATCACATGGTTTTCCATCCAAAGTAAGCTCACTGCAAGTGAAGATTGCTTGGAACGCTTAAGTACTACCAACAATGGAAAGAGCAAGGAGTTGGTAGCAGCTATAGGAATTTCTTCACTGAGGCCTCAGATCCTTCAATTTACAAAAGATGCTAAGTTTAGAGCCTTTTTATGTACCTTAGTATAGGTTGGTAGTAGCAGCTATAGCGAGTTAGCACTTCACAAATATATTACTAGATAACTGAAGATCCCCAAAAGTATAAAGATACTATGCAATTTGTCTTTAACTGTCCAAGTTCTAACTGTATTGTTTTGAGCTGCAGATATACCATATTCCACCAGTGAAAATAGTTTGCAGCAGAAATTTTCGAGTTTCGGCCAGATAGCTGAAGGTACGTACCTTTATTTGCAGCAGAAAATAGTTCGCATAGTCCGATCCTTTATTTTTCATGTACACCATGTAACTGTATTTACTATGTCAATCAGTTAAACTAGTCAAGGATGAATCCTCAAGAAGATCCAAGGGGTTTGCATTTATTCAATATACCTGTCAAGATGATGCTATGCTCGCCCTGGAAAATATGGATCGCCAGGTTCTAAATTTGCCATTCTTCTTATGCCTTTTTCCCTGATAAAATATGACCCCTAGTGACTCATTTTCCTTTTGTTACTATCAGAATCTTGACGGCAGGATCATCTACGTAGAGCTTGCTAGACCTGGGAAAGACGCTTATGGAGAATATCCAAGAACCTCTGGTCCCCCAAAGAAGCAGAATTTGCCACAGCAAGAGGAAGTTTCGGACTGCTGGTACTGATAGAAAACAGCACTGTAAGTACGCTAGCTAGAATGGAAATACTGGATGCAGAGGTGCATTTCACCCCTGCAACTATTAGCAGCGCGGCCGAGTGTTCATCACTGTGTATGTATAAGTGGTGTATGGTTAGAGCATTGTAATTGGAAAGTATAGAATGTCGTTACGATACAGATGAGATACTGTATCATTACGACATAGTTTGTAATGAATCTTATTTCAATAACTTCTTATGCTACACAGATTGGGATTGAGCACCGTTAGTCATGGTCTGTATTAAATCCGTCATAGGATCCAAACCCAATTAATTTTTGTTTGTCACAAACACGCTGTTGTAAATGATTGATGTTAGCATTTCCTGTAAGCTGGTTGCAGTTTACATAACTCTAACACAACTTCTAAACGTATTCCATTGAGTTGGAGAAGAAATTTGAGTTTTCTTCCGGTTTAATTTCCCGTCAAATTTAGCCAGTTTGAACATGAATATTTAATTCAGTGACCAACCCAAATAATATTCAACTTTTGGTCTGTTTGTAATAAACATTTTCTTAATAAGGTAGCAGCCTAGCATGACAGGCACCATTCTTTTTCTGCATTTTTGTCCTTAAGCGTTCAAGTCAACTGGTATCAAACATACTATGAAAAGAAAAAGTATTTAAACAGTATAATATAAAAAGAAATGTGCATAATCAACTGGTTTAGCAACAATCGGTCTCACTTAAATAGATGAGATTTAAGTTCGACTAACAACTTATCATATATATGGATGATTTGTGGCACCATTTTTTTATCCAACTTGACACATTTTTTTTGTGGGGTCTATTCTGTCTATCTTTTAGAACACAATTTATAGATTATCTATATAAAATATTAGACAAATTCAAAACCATTAAGACATTCATTTATAGTGAAAAAAATGGGCGAATACGGTTTTACAAAACAACCTTAAACTCGTAATTCAATAGTCAAATTTGGATGATTTTTGGTAAACATGATAATTAAGGAAAATACTTAAAGATGAACAGTTTAGATCGTTAAAATATATTATGAAAATCCCATAAAAAGTTTGTCATGTTATAGGCATAATTTACTAAACGTTTATAGAGGCCATAGAGAGAGAGTGAGGTGTGGCAATAGTAGAGAGAAGAGAGAGATATGTAATTGTGGGTGGGTGTTATTCTACCCCATTATGCCTTTATTTATAATAGTAAGGAAGGTTGATTCCTTACCCTTTAGGATTACAACATTTAATAGGTAATATACTCATAATAGGAATATAAGATACATTCCCATATTTACTAGGATTTACACAATCACATTCCTAATCTAATAGGACTGCAACACTCCTCCTTGAGTATGTAAATACTCAAGTAAATGGTGCATCAGGTCTTCAGTGATGAAGTAAGTACAGTTGATGAAGTCGTCGGCACAATGAGCAAATGCGAGTCTCAGATCAACGGAAGAATGCATAAAAAAAAAGTGAAACTCACAAAACCTTGCTATGGTAAAACCCAAGGTGAGAGAAAAACTCATAGTCTAAGGAGAAAAGTGAGAAGTTGCGTTAAGTCAAAACTATACGTCTTTTGGACGCAAGTAGAAGAGCTCACAAGAGTATGATCAGCCGAGGATGTGTGCCTTGTTAAAACCTAGTTAGGTAGCAAAAGCCCAGTGGGAATGCCCTAATCGTAGGGAAAAAGAGTACATTAAGATCAAGTAAGTAGATTTCTGGATACTCCCCCTGAGTTTGACAACTTCCAAATGAGAACTACAAGCATTGAATATGAATAGTTAGGCATACCAATTCCTCGGACAAGCTTCTGGAAGGTTGACTTCGGCAGTGACGTCGTGTAGAGGTCGACAAGGTTGTCTGGGATCTACTTGCATGACTTCAATCTCCTGATGCTTTGTTGATGTGATGTAGATGCAATTTGTCTTGGCGTTAACTTCGTTGATGTATTATGTCTTGGTTGGGTGGATACATGTGCCATAGTCTTCATGGATCGTCGTTGGAACTCAACGATGGATGAAAACAACAAGTACTTCGAATATGCTCAACAAGAACTTCTAACCATGTCTCACTTGTGGTGTAGTGAAGTGAGGTGAGTCTTGGAACGATTCGAAAGTTTCGCAACTAAGGTCATATCGTGGACCTCCAAGATATTGCGATATCCCTAACGGTAAAGATATAACCATTTGGGGATTTTACCTTGTGTTGGTTTGATAAGTAACATGCGTCAGCATAACAAATAAGGCAAACATCATTTCGAGGATCAGGTGAGTTGGATTTGCTCGAGATGTGTTGGGATTTTCCCTCGTAGTACCTTCAGGGTACGTCTTTAATACCAATTTAGTGGTTGCGTGTAGGCGCAGTGCTGCATCTTTACCAAGATCAATAGCGAATGAGATGTCTTATCTAAATACAATAAGCTAAGTACAACGAAGTACAAAGTTGAACTTTAGATATGGAATTTCAGATTCCATAACCTCTTTAAGGGTCTCATTTGCATATAACATATGGACGATCAAAGGTATACTTAAAAGGTGACACTTTTGGGGTATAGTTCGACTGGTAGACCAAAATATCGTCAGAATAACACTTCAACTTCAGCTCAAGGCATAAACAAGTTTTCCCAAGATCATTCATCTCAAATTCCATCTTCAGGTGCGAGGCAGTTTTCTCAAGCTCTTCCGGAGTCTTAGTGAGATTCGTGTTAACAACATAAACTGTAACTTTAGCAATTTGGAATAAGACTTCATAGTTTAACACACAAGGGCATAATTCATCATTAACTGATCAAATAATCACATAGACAGGTATACCACATCCGTCGGATTTTTTAATCCATAAGTGAACGCCTCAAAACGAGTTAAGAGGGTGTTCCGTGTTTGGAACTATTTGAACCAATACATGTAATTCTTCGGGAACTTACATGTCAATCTCCGTATCTATATACCCCGTGGAGAAAACACTAACCACATTTCATAATGCTGCTATCAATCACTGGACGTTTGAGAGAAACATTGTGCCGTAAGGCGTGTATCATATGCACTATTTCATGCATCTCATAATGCTTCATTTTCCACTTGTAACATAATAGGGTTACCTTGGGCAGTGTAGGAACGATATGTTTAAACACACTTTGGTAAGGAATTTAACCTAGATTGTAATTTCGGTTGTCCAATCAGTTCTACGTTGTCAATTAATCAACGGAACATGGTTCAATATCATCGCTTTTCATTTATGTCGGTAGCTACCATATAAGTGAAAACATCATTGATGGTAATCTCATTTCAATTCCATTTAGCTCATCCAAATTAGTATACTGGACCAAGAACTTCAAGTCTTGGGAGTAATCCGGATTAATCTCATAAGATGGAAATGATTTGAGACATCGATCAAGTATGGATTCACTGTTGTGCTGTGTCTTTCTCTTCTAAGGAAGTGAATCCTACAAACCGAGTGATCTGTCATGCTTTAGGCCAAGACAGATTGATTGGATATCCACCGGTGTATTGGACAGTCCAACATGGGGGTCCAAACCGTCCAACATAGGCAGCATACCCTACAAGGATGTTGACTTGACATTTGTTGAGTACGTCTATCCTTGCAAGCATGTTTGCGGCTGGTATATGATCTCGTCACTTCAGCTTGATCAGAGGAATGCGTCTAGGGCAACATTCTGAAAGCTAGAATTTATCGCACTTGCTTATCACACTTGTGCGGTATGGGGATCGATATGAGACATAGTGGGCAACGTCCACGCAAATTTGTGCCATTCTAACAGGAACATTGACGTTCTTATCTCCCCTTAATAGCAAAAAGACTATCTCATTAAAGTGACAACCCGCAAATGAAAGGTAAATAGATCGCGTGCAAGGGCTTGAAGAGAGCTAGTGTGAATGAGAATCATAATAAACAAATATTCACATCCTTCTTTGAGAACCCATATTGGTACATTGTGGCGGCACAACTTGAAACATGAAATGCACACCCAAATGTGTAAATATGAAAGTCGTCAGGTTCGTACCCAGTAACCAACTGTAACGTCATATAGGTTGGATGGCAATGGGCCTTAAGGCGGACCAACATAACTGCATACAAGATTGCATAGCCCTAGGCAAAAATCGAAAGCTTGGTACGTTCACCAAAATTTAGGCGATCATTTAAATTGTGCTTTATGATCAGTAGGCGAGGCTCTTTGGGGTGAACATGGGAATTTGATGTTCAATTATTAACCCAAAATACATGCAATACTTTATCGAAAACCATCGATATAAATTCTCCAGCATTATCCAGTCTCATGGACCTTAAGGGATAAGTATGGTGGTGAACCCTTAATCAGCCAAGGGGTTTAGCAGCAATGTATGTAGACAAACATGTGACCAGTTTGTCGATTCATGAACCAAAACCATAAGTATTTATATGGTCCGCATTTTGGTTGGATTAGTCCACATATATTCCCTTGAATCCATTGTGAAAAAAGGGTGATTTAGTATCTTTGCGAGGAATGATATAGAAAATCAATTTCCTTAATGAGCAGGCTTGACAAAGTGTGCTTGTAGGTACAAGATCCTTACTTTGGTAAGGAGATACGTCGTAGCATCATTGGTCGACCTAAGTGTCCCAAAAGGTTGTGTCAAAGCAAGTAAACGGCTTAATCACCAGGCTCCAGACCGGCCATATGTGGTGTATTCCCAGTTAGGAGATAACCCATTGGCCCCAAATCAAAGCTTCAGGCTCATTCTTGGAGGTGGTGTAAATATATTCACTCTATTTTCTTCAGTGGTTTCATTTATGATCATTATCATCTCGAATATCCTTAAAAACTCAATGATGGGGAGAATTTAAGGTCCCTTAAATGGTAATTCAGTACAATACAATGAGGAGTGTGCCAATGCTCTTAATCAGGTTGGATAGACCTGAAGTTGTTGTTAGAGATGTGATTTAGGTGTAAAGTTAGTGTGCGTAGTACGCATTCATCTAGACGACTAACTTTCCCACATTCCTACCTAATCACATGTTGAATTGAATCGGTCACATGTATTAAGAAACATGATTCAATTAACTCATATTTGAGGCCAATATCAATAAGATTATCTATAAGTAAAACATACACCAAACTTGAATCCAAGAACATGGGAAAATGTTCACAAAGTAAATGGTTTATTGAGGGGATTCGGCCAACAAGGCCATCCATGTCAAAGTTCTGCTCTTTCAACGATGTTTGGTGGAGCAAAATTAGTCTCACATATTGACTACTAGAATGGTACTCCTCAACAACATTGGTAGGGGCATGAACAGGTGCATAACCAATGATTTATTCCATCGATACATAAGTAGATATTGCAGGGTTGAGGTTCGAGAATATTATCCCTTATTTTTGAAGTTTTAGGTCTTAGGTGCCAATGAGCATGCTTTGGGCATGATGCCACACCTTGGCAGGCTCTGATTCTACCATATGTTTGTGGCAGTAATCAGATCTGAGAATTTGGTAAACTTCCACTTTCTACACTGCTGCTTCAGGGGTGAGTTAGAAACATGGAAGGACAAGAAAAGTATTATCCAGTCAAAATTTGTTCAGATTTATAAACTTCAGAATTGTACTCATTTATGGACATAATCATGGTGTGATGTAGGCAATGTCTTTCATGATTAAACAGTCCGTATAAGCAAGCCAAATAGCCATGAAATCCTCGTTCGGGAAGTATGTCCGTTTGTAATGCTTCGGGCATAAGTCTTCGAATGAAGATCATTGCGGAGGCTTATTCAGCTCTTACATGCCATTGTTGGCTTCAATGGTTTCTCAGCTACTTTAATAGTCAAGTGGAGATTCACGTCTTGTACCCCACAAATAGTGGTTTCTATTAGAAACGTCCAAATAAGGGAAATCGAACTTGTGACGGTTCTACAATCCACTGAATTGGAGGGAACAAGATTGTGGTTGGTGCTATGGGAATGAATCATCCATAAGCATCAAAGTTAGAACATTTGAGTTCTAACACATGGGTTTCATGAAAAATGTCACGTTTTCATGGGTGTATTGTTTTATGAAAACTTTAGGTTTCAAAGGTACTAAATTTGAAACTACATGTTCAATTTAGTTTATGAACGTTTAGTTCATAAAAGAGAGGTTCCTGCAAGAACACATAATGCAATATACAACTAAGTGTAGTGGATTTGAGTTTCTTCGGGAACTCAAGTGTGAGAGTTTCGTTACTACGAAAGTATGTCAACGGTTCAAAGAAGAGAAATAAATTATTGAATTGTTAATGTCCAAAAGTGATATTCAGGTCAATAGTTTTGGATTCATTATCAGATTAATGGACTGCATGTCACTTTTAATTAATTCAATAGATCGGGACCATTCGGGGTCGATCGTAAAAGCAAAATAATGACATGTGGGTCATATTAGCTTTAATTGGCGACATGCCAAGTGACAAGTGAATTTTAACTCATTTAAAGTTAACCAAAAACGTCCCAAAAATATTTGGGTATGGTTAAGAAGCACAAGATACCAAAAAAATGGCATCGGATCGAGAAAAAAAAGAAAAAGGGCATAACCCATCACGTGCGGGCTGGTTGTGGGAGGCACGGCCCTGCAAAAAATTGAATGGATGCAGGCCATGGGCCATGTGTTGGGAAAAGCTCAGCAACTTAGAAGCTGTTGGAAGTGGGGTAAGCAAAAGCCCAACATACGCTGGTTTTTGGGTCAAGGGCCGAGGGCATGAAGCCCAACACTAAGGACTCAGGCAATTGGACCTGGTTCAATTCAAGAGTAGCAAGCCGAAGCCTTGCAGTTTGGAATACGGGCTGAGATTCCGGGGCAAGCCCAACCAGTAGCAGGTTTGTTGTATGCGGGCTGGGACACGAGACAAGCCAAGCAACATAAAGGCTGCTGGTTTGGGCCAGGGCCGCAAGGGCAGGGCCTATCATGCAGTTGCAGGGCGAGCTGGAGGTGAGCTGGGGCTTCAGGCCCTATTGAAAAACCTTCACAGGCCACAGGCCTAGTCAATCTCGCACGCAACAAGCCCAAATGGCTGCTGCCTTTGTTCGGATGTCAAACGCCATAAAAAAATCCCAATAATTTTTTTTCCGACATTCCTAGGGTTTGAAAAACCCTAATTGCTTTTAATTTATTTTAATTCTTTGACTCACAAATTGCAGATAATATAATTGCGTATTGCATGAACAAATATATATATATATATATATATATATATATATTGGAAGGTAAATATAAATGTAAGGGGTTCATGCATCATGGGAAATGTTTTCATGCTTCAAGGTCGTTTCAAATATCTTACTTCATTTTTAGTGTGACATCTTGTCCCAAATTTTAAGTTTTATAAATTTTAAAGTAGTGATTTTACGAAAATACCCTTAGAGGCGAGGATGTTTAACTTTCGTTGACTGTTCGAAGTCACAATTAATGTTTCAGAATAGATTTTGAAGCTACGAACGTGTAGGCGAAAGCCGTTTCTGAGTCCGGATAATAACGGTATAGTTACAGATGTTTGAAATTGATTATTTAAAGTTAGTTAAATAATTTGAGCTCCCATCTTGTGGGAAGGAAGCCAATGAGATTTCAACAAGGGAATAAAGGACCAATCAATTTAAATGAAACTAAGGACCAATTAGAAAAGAGGATAAAATGAGGGACTAATCATGAAGGGTGAGAAAGAACCACCCTTTCCCGTCGACCCATCCATGCGTAGCAACCCGATTTCGAACCGGTGTGAATTGCGGCCAATCTCATCCATTTTTTAGGTGAAACTCTACCATCCATCACCTGCAATCTCTTCCATAACCTTCCATCTACCATCTCCACCTACACTTGAGGGTTTTTATGTCCAAAACCGTGAGGAACTCCATCGGAGCACCGGAGGTGCTCGCCAGTGATTCCTCCGATCCGGCAAGTTCCACCATCTAAAACTACCCTTAATCAACTTCCCTTGGACATAGGAACAAGACCCAACCAGTGGTAGAGTCGTTGGAACACCAAGGAAGGAGAATCGAAGTTCACCCATTTTAGGGTTCTGGCGGGTTTAAGTGATATTGGAGCCTTTCCCGGCCAAATTAGACTTGGTCACAGGTATAAAACTTGCTCTACTTTTTTGAGATCTTCATTTCTGTAAAATTTGAGAATTTTTGGAGATAGTTGAATTTTCTAGCTAATCAGGGTGACCGACCGACGTGTGCAGCGGTGCGTGGCGGAGGCGCGTGAGTTGAGTCATCCCCTGACCTTCCTAAACTAAGTTTGACACCCCAATTCCATAGGTGAAGTCCGATTGATGAAATCTCATCGTTTAAAAATAGTTTTGTTAAAGACCGCTACTTGAACATTATGTGAATTGACGATCCAACGGTTGGATCGTCACCAAACTTTAGTACATTATAGTATGTAATATTTGAGGATATTAGAAACTTATGGATTGGGAATCTGACGTATGAATCTTCCCAAATTGGATTTGTAAGTTCATAAAATATAATATTAACCGCCACTTGAATTGGCAATTGGCGGAGATTCAACCGTTGGATCGTAATGAAACTTTAGTATGATGTCCTAGAAGTATAATGTGGATCTTTAAAAGTTACGGATCAGAAATCCGAGATGCAGATCTTCCAGATTGAGTTATGTAGGGTTGTGGACTCTATCGTTGATCTTTGACCGATGGTTGACTTTTGATCAATGAGTCTCAAACCATTCTAGAACGTCATTGGGATGTGTTTTATGTACGTTAAGTGTTCTATTGATAAAAGTTCTGAGATGTGACTGAATATTTTCTCTAGGTGATGATCGTTCGTGACGTCTCAATATTCGTGCTAGGGAGTCATAGCATGAACCTTAGGTGAGTGGGTCTTTTCCCTTTTATCGTATATATATAATTGATAGTTCCACAAATGTTTTTAAATTGATTTATGCATTTTATGCCATGTCATATATATACTTATATATTATAAAATAATATGATATGTTTGAGTTTTAGATTGCATCATGGCATATCCATATGCATATTATCTACATATAATTGTTGTGAATGCTTTGAAGTGCTAAGGTGAACGCGGGACGTGCAGGTAAGTTCAGGTGCGTTTATGGTGTTATTTGAAATGATTGAGTTATGGTATGACTATATTTGTGTAATAGGCAACTCCGACACTGTCGTACATGTTGCATTAGGCAACTCCGACTCATGTGTTATCATAAATTGATGAGTACCTGATTTTATTATGCTGCTGCCGATATGTAGTGATTTGGAATATTCTTGGATTTACTGTTGATTTACATTTGATTTCATACTTTTACGTAGTATGATTTTCTGGAAACTATACAGGTATTACAGTGAGGGGTTATAACGTTTAGAAGGTCTTTATTAAAGCTTATTCTTCAGGCCCACTCATTCTTTTTTTTTTCCCTCCAGGTCCTAGTAGTAGAGTTTTCGTATTGACGAGGATTCGCGGCAAATCTTGGTATTGGAGATTACCTTTGATGGTATGATTTTCAATCCATTTTACTGTGCTTTACTTATATTCTGACGTCACTTGTGAAATGGGTTCATTCCCTCCTCCAACGCACTCTCGTATTTAGGCACTTCTAGGTTTAAATTTATTCACATATTCCACATCGTTACACTTAATGGCTTCGTCACCTTTTAGGTGTCGGCCATCACAACTCGATTCGGAGTCCTAGTGGACAATTCGAGTCGGGATGTGTCATTAAGCGTACCTAATTGGCAGAAAACTACAAAAACCTTTGAATTTGTAGAATATCCTTCTCATAAAGCAGGAATTGCATCTCCAATGTGTTGTATCACGTTCAACACAGAAAAATTAAATTGAATAAATAGCATGTAGATAATTTCAATAAAATAATAAATTAATCATAAAAAGAATGATTAAAATGTAAAACTCTCCTGATTGAAGAATAAATTCTCTTGTTAGCCCAACGTAAAGAGCATGCTAATAACGTGTTGTAGGCATAATTTACTACACGATTACGGAGGTCATAGAGAGAGAGGGAGGTGCGGCAATAGTAGAGAGAAGATATAGATGTGTAATTGTGGGTGTGTGTTATTCTACCCTATTGTGCCTTTATTTATAATAGTAAGGAATGTTAATTCCTTACCCTTTAGGATTACAACATTTAATAAGTAATATACTCCTAATAGAAATATAAGATACATTCTCATATCTACTGAGATTTACACAATTATATTTCTAATCTAATAGGACTGCAACATGTCAAAAACTATATAAAAGATAATAATACCACATATCCATCTCATATATATATAGTTATATATATATATATAGTTATATATATATATATATATATTTGTTAATGAAATATGAAGTTGTGACGCACAATGGCAGATCCAGGTTTTCAAGATGGGGGTCCCAACATAAAAACTCAAAAAAAAAAAATATATATATATATATTAGACTAATGTGGTTCCATATCACTATTTTCTACTGAATTTGGTTCATTGAATAAATCAAGTTTTATCTTAAGGGTAATAAAACCAACAAATTTTCCTCAGCAAAAATTAAAAACCTCTTCTTTTTCTTTGTTATAAGCACAGTTGCCTGCACATCCATGGAGGCAACAAGCCTCTCCATTGCACCTGCCCAATTCCATGGAGGCAACAAGCCTCTCCATTGCACCTGCCCAAATTATTGGAGGGTTCAGAAGGTCGATCATAAGTGTTTCTTCGAGTTTCCGAAGGATCCCGGAACCCCCGGTCCCTACATGAATCCGCCAGTGGTGACGCATTCGTATCGAACTGCGTTTGTATTAAAAAAAAAAAAAGGACAATAAAAAATAACTGATTTTTGGATGTAGGATAACCGTCAAGACAACGTTAGCGGGCGGATACAAATAATCAATTATCCTCGTTACACCCGAGTTCTTGAATAGAAACCTGCGTAGAAGAGTACTTGTACCGTTGTACGTTAACGCAGAAGACTCCAACTGCTGTGGTCCTTGAGAGGGAGAGGGAGAGGGAGAGAGAGAGGGGCTGTGAAGCTCCCTGCTTTCTGTGTGAGAACCAATTTTGCAAAAACCCAAAGAATTTGCAGTTGAGAGAGAGACTGAGAGAGGCAGAGATGGAGGAAGAGAAGCAGCAGAGTATTAAGGAGGAGGAGGAGGAGGAGCGTCCAGTGAGAGTATATGCAGACGGCATTTATGATCTCTTTCACTTCGGCCATGCCAGTTCTCTCGAGCAAGCCAAGAAGCTGTAACTCTCTCTCTCTCTCTCTCTCTCTCTCTCTCTCTCTAGAATTGAAGTGGGTTGTTATTGTTTCAGTCAAATTACATGCTTTTTGCTTGAATATCAAGCAATTTCCCTGTCAAGACTTGAAATTGTTTCAGGGTTTAATTGGATGCTTACTTTCTTGAAGATTGGTCAAGTAACATTTTTGAATTAGTCCTCTCTTTGCTTCTCTCTGCCTCTGAATTCGAATTTGATGCCAAAAAGTTTCTCTCTTTGTTCTTTGTTACTGATTTTACTTGTAAATTTCTAAATTTGATAAGTTGAATGAGGTTTGATTTGGTTTTGGATTGTTTCGTTTATGTCTAAACTCTAGGTTCCCCAATACGTACCTGCTTGTTGGCTGCTGTGGTGATGAAATTACCCACAATTATAAGGGAAAAACTGTTATGACTGAGAAGGAGCGCTATGAATCGCTCCGCCATTGCAGGTTGGTTTATTCATTTGCCTTAAGTTTTTCACTTTGTTCTTGTCATTTTCCTAATCTATCTTAGGTTACAACTTATCGTGGCAAGGAGTCGGATGAAAGTATTTGTTAACCTTATGCTTATTGCTATTAACCTTGTTTTATTAGTCAAAAGATTGTTTTGATCTAACAAAAAATGTTAATTTTGGTAGAACTTAGCTTTCCCTTTTTAGAATTCACCCCCCCCCTCGGGTCCACGGGATAGCCAAATTGTTGAACACCATATTTTTGCATCGTCACTCTCAGTTAGCTACTTTACATTACTGAATTGTTGTTCCTAAAGCATTGTGTTGTAATATATTTGCTACAGATGGGTGGACGAAGTTATCCCAGATGCACCATGGGTGCTCTCGCAAGAGTTTCTTGACAAGCATAAGATTGACTTTGTGGCACATGACTCTCTTCCGTAAAGTTAACCAACCCCTAATTAATTACGATTTGCAAAATTTCTGCATCATCAATCTGATGCTTCTTCTTTTTCCTAAATTTGTAATTGTAGCTATGCTAATGCAAGTGGCTCTGGAAAGGATGTCTATGAATTTGTAAGTTAACCGGACGTATATGTTTATTTCCTATTAGGAACATTGTTAGGCCTTCTCTTTTTCCATTTTTGTATCTGTCAAGAGCCTTTTGTTCTTTGTAGACAGTCGTGACATAACCAGTTATTGTCTAGTAGATTAATTCTGGGTGGCAATAGGAATGAATTCTTCCCGTCTTATATGCCATGTTTGCTTTCATCTTGCCGTGTTTCAGGTAATTGTTTATCAGTCATTCACTAGTGCGAATGCTTACAGTGTATTAACTTTATTTTAGTAGTTTTACTCGGTAGATATATTTCTCCATCATTCTTGACTATCATTTTTATATGTTTATGTAAATTGCCACACAGGTTAAGTCTGTTGGGAAGTTTAAAGAAACAAAGCGAACTGATGGGATCTCTACATCGGATCTCATAATGAGGATAGTTAAAGATTACAACCAGTATGTGATGCGTAATTTGGACCGTGGGTACACAAGAAAAGATCTAGGTGTCAGCTATGTGAGGGTAAGTTGTTTATATGAATGTGTCGTGTTCAAGTGATCACTTTCTTTTGTTCTAGTGCGAAAAGTGATCTTCGTCATCCTTATTTCTTACTGTTAGGAAAAGCGACTGAGAGTCAACATGGGACTGAAAAGATTGCGTGAGAGGGTGAAGGAGCACCAAGAAAAAGTAGGAGAGAAGGTATGATACCATGATGCTTAATAATTTTTGGTTCCTTTTTATACGCATCACTGACTAGGAGTATCTGAGATTTTAATCCAGTAGGCTCCAGTACCATGTATGTAACAGCATGCTTCAAACGCCTATACTTTTGCATTGCTATCAGTTTGGAATTTCCTTTCATAACTGAGTCATTGATTTATATACTTCCCAGTGGAGCTGCGCATAAAATACTAAATAGATTTGGTTGCATATTGGAAAACAATGCATGAGATCAACCGTTTGTTAGACTGATGATAGTCCAAAAAGAATCGGATGTGTATTGCCTTTTTGGTCTATCCTCTCTAAGGGTACCCTTCAAGTACTTTTACTTCTTCCACGGTCTAACTGTGTTTGCAATTTTGCTGCATATTTTTGCAATTAGAGCATATGTTTATCTTTTTAATGGACAACATCTCTAATCTTTTATTTTCTTCTGGCTTCATTTTTTTTTTACAAATTTGTTGACTAATTCCTTAATTTTGAGTGTCTATGCAAAATAGTTCTCACATCTTATGGATTCCTTGAGAATAAGGTCATGTTTTGCACTCGGCAAGAGTGAACCTTGTATTTTTGAAAACGTTTAGGCTTAGAAAAACCAATGAGACTCACAAATTTTCTTGAGGACTTTAGTTCCCGGATAATATCGACAATCTTGTTGGTTTTGCTGGGCTCCTTATTTCCATGCACTAGTAAGAGCACCAGTAAGTGTGTTTTTGCTTAGAGATGTCTGGTCATAAGTTGATTGTATTTTACTCTGTTGTGAATGTGCAGATACAAATAGTAACGCAGACTGCCACCATGCGTCATAATGAATGGGTGGAGAACGCTGACCGGCTGGTTGCTGGATTTCTGGAGAGGTTTGAAGAAGGTTTCCATAAAATGGTGGGCTTTCTCTCTCTCTCTCTCTCTCTCTCTCTCTCTCTCTCTCTCCCTCTCCTTTGCTCTTAGTTTTGTTATACCACTTGCGTTTGCATGCATGAGAGCTGATTTGAATATAATCAGGGAAGATTTTTGTTTCATTTTCTTGACCTGAACTTGTCATGGTCTTGTATCAGGGAACAGCCATAAGGGACCGAATTCAAAAGCGAATAAGGAAGCAGCAGTTCAGAGGGCTTTTATATGAAGAAGAAGATGATGATGATGAATTCTATGATGACTCTGAAGAAGAAAACGATGATGAAGACGAGAACTGAATTTGCTTCTGTTGCTGTCAATTGCTTAGGAGCTGGAATACTTATCCGTTGTATTAATGTAGAACTAACTAAGAAGTCCATAGCATTAGGTTCCTTGATTATATGACTTCAGTTTGTGAAACAGCCAAAATTCAATTGTTAGTGTTCTGTCATTTCGTTTCAATAGTTGCTTGTTTGATGTAGTTGACACAAAATCTTTATGAAGATCACAAATTAGTGCAAAATCGTTCGAGTTTCCACAAATTAATGGCTTTTTCTTTTTCGGTTTCTTGTTTCGGAATCTCGCACATCAGATGAGGGTGATCCCACCAATCACTACATATTGGATGCTTTTTACAATATCTATCTAGCAAAAACCAAATACTGGATAGGTTTCCTTGCAAATTTAACATAACGAAACTGGGACATGTCTTGTTCTTCTCTTCTTTCATCATTTGTGGGGTAATGTGATCCCTTCACCTCTTTGAGTCTATCACATGGGGAGTGAAGTGCAGCGGCTTGTCCTTGAGAGCTGACGAAATTCTAGTGCTGGTGGCTTCAGCAGCACTAATAAAATCATATTAAAAACAATTGTTTTTCTATTTGTCAACGTTTGTCGATTCATGTTTTTCGAATTCATGACCTCTTTTAATAAGGTAGAGATAGAGTGTTAGTAGACCAAGTAACGTATTTCACTAAAAATTTGTGGCTCAATTGATTTAACGTATTTCATATGACCACTTCACTTGAGGTGCTGATTTAAACTTCTTTGTCCTCACTCTCACTTGTACAAAACATAAGGCCATTAACATTTATCTAATCGAGTAACTTTTTGCACATCAGGAAAAAATATAGGGAAATGCTAATGACTCTTTTAAAGTGAGACTTTTTATGGATTCTCTACTACCTCACAGGTTCATATTTTAAAGTTAATTCTCGTGCTAATATTATAAAATATTATATTAAAAACATAAGGTAGCATAGGGTTCATAGAGAGTCTTACTTCTCAAAAAGTCTCTTTAACATTTCTAAAAAAAGATAATGCTTGGGAGACTTTGTAAACAAAATTTGCTGAACGCTAAAAAATATAAGGAAAACTAATGAAAAAAGGCTTGAAAACTTTAAGTTTTAATCAAAAGGACAAAAAAATGTTGTAAGTGAATAGTACCATGGTGACTTTTTAGAGTAAAAATGTCATTAACGTTAAAATTGAACAGTACTATGAGTGTTTCGTTAAAACTCCCAAAAATATACGCTGAGTCTGGACAAAGATTTAAAGGTGCCAAAAGTAGCTTTGTTAAGTGTGAGTTGTAATTTTAATTTTAATGCCTTTCACATTATTGTCCGCACTCACCCTAAAAAAAAATTAGAGCTCCCATAGTTTTTATTATATAAAGTCAATTAATAAGTTAAGAATAAATTATAGTAATAGTCTTTCAACTTTAATCAAATTAGAGTAATGGTCCATTAATTAAAATTCATTACCGTTGGTCTCTCAACCCATCAAAACGTGTAGCTATGCTCCTTTTTGTCAACTTCGTCAGAATTTTGTCAAAATGAGTTATGTTGGAATGACCATTGCTACAATTGGGTTAAAGTTGGGATATCATTTCTCCAATTGGGTTAAAATTGAGGGATCATTTCTCCAGTTGGATTAAAATTAAGGGACCATTGGTAATTGATTTTTAGTTGACGGACTATAGCTGCACGTTTTGATGAGTTGAGAGACCGATGATAATGAATTTTTAGTTGAGAGACCATTGCTCAAATTGAATTAAAATTGAAAAACCATTGCTACAATTTACTCATAAGTTAATGTTTTACACACACACATGAAAGTGAAATATGGCGATACCAAAACTAGAACATTTAATAATATAGTTTGCATGCTTCAAAACTCCTCCATGTTCGTAACTCCATATGATATGAACCCTAATAGGATATATAGGAAGATAAAGTAGTAAAACCGGATACTAATATGAAACCCTAATACAAATTCATGAGTTTCTGCAGGTTCATATCCCATCTGCAACTCAACTAAGCTGATGACGTACTATCCCATCTGCAACTCAACTAAGCTGATGACGTACTTCTCTTATTGAGTCTCTTAGGCTGTGACAATCTCAGAAAGAGAGGGCATGCAGTCACTGGACTTGAGCCGATGTCGGCAAGTCGGACAAGAAGAGTGGCAGAGCAACCACTTGTCAATGCAGGCAACATGAAACCGATGGTTGCACTTGGGCAGCACCCTTAACTTGTCCCCATCAGAAAAATCAGCCAAACAAATAGCGCAGCCTGAAGACGACGAAGATGGAGAAGTAGTACCTGAATCAGCGTAAGTTGAAGTAGGCAAAGCCACCATTTCCTTCTTCTTTAGGCCTGAATTAAGCCGGCGTGAAGCTACCCATTCGACCGGTTCAATGACGGCACGACTTGCGCATTGAAAAACGCAGTGCAACATGGAATTGATACCAAGAACACACACAAGGGCACACAAAATTGCTGCCAAGATGACCATAAAATTGAGATGATGAATGGGTTGGAATTGATCATGATTAGGGTTTTGATCACAAAGTGTTCTTATTGAGATGGGACTGGGAATTGGAGGCACTGAAGGAATTGGAGGAGGGGATGTTTGAGCCATCGAGATAGAGATGAAACTGAAGTGGTGGAGAAAAATTGGAAGCTTTTGAGAGTAGTAGTGGGGATGGTGGAGATAGAAGTTTAATTAGTAGAGAAAAGGGGCATGCACATAGTTTTGATAGTACATGCTGAAGGGGAACGTAAATTTGAGGAAAAAGAGAGAAGAGGCTAAGGCTTAGTTAATGGAGGTGAAGAGTAATATGATTTAGGATAAACGGAAAACACTTGGTTCGTTATATGAAGAAGTTATATTTTGATACAAAAAAAATTAAATTTGACATGTGTATATAAACTTTTCTTTTGTAACTTAAGTATATGTGTACTGGACAATGATTTGGAGCCAAATATTGTTCTACAAGAAAAATGGTCCATCAATTAATGGAGGGTGTGGAGAGTAAAATGATGGATGAGGAAAATGGTGGCATGATTGGATATGCTTACTTGGCAATCCACTATCTTCTTCTCTTTTGTTTAATGCGCTTTAAAGGTATGCAAGGGCATATCTCTCTATGGTCTAACCAAAAGAAACCTTCCTATTGGTTGATTGATTGTTTCCCACCAACTTGAAAGTAGTGGAGAGATTTTTCAATGTGTTTGGGCATGGGGCAAGACACCGCAAATCATTATAAAATTGAAGGAACACTTGAAAAAAAACTTTTTTTAATTATATAATGGCATGTGGTTCTAACTTGTGTTTTGGACACACTACAAAATCTTTCCAAAAGTAGTTTTCAAGTTATTTTGGAAATGTAAATTAAGGGGGCGTTTGTTTGGCCTTGCTAACTCTCACTATATTGGACTAGACTAAGGGTTAGTTCAGTCCCATGTTTGGTTCCCACTGGGGCTAACTTTAATGGCACTAACTTTCACCCGCCTCGACTAACCATGGGATTAGCCGATTTTAGCGAAACCCCTAAAAAACTATGAGATTGCTAATCCCGTTTTCAAAACTGTCTGCATGTCGTATGAAAGCTGCAAGTCTGCAAGCATGCTTCTGGGCAACTCCATTTCCCAGCCTCAACAAATTTAGACCCAAGTCCTTTTCCATTTATCATTAAAAAATTTAATTTTTTTTTTAAATTTTTTTTTACAGTATTCTAAATAGGGTAGTTGCCTTTGTAATTCAGCCAAGCCTGACAATTAACTGGCCAATCCATTAAAATCCAACAAATAACATCTCGTGTCCACTCCCCGTGAGCCTCAGGCTTGTCATATATTTTTCTAGAGAGAAATAAAAATTCTTTATAAATTCTATGTGACTTCATAATTTAACATTAATTTCATGCTAATATTATTAAAAAATATTGTGCCAAAAATATAAAGTACCTGTATAAATCTCATATTGTTCTCATTTTATATTAATCATTGTCCAATATTACAAGCGATAGATGATTAATTTATGCATCCAAACTAAAGACTTGGATTTCTTGATTCTTAAGCCCTGGACACTAATGTCCAGAGGATCCAAAGTCCATTAGTACACACGTTTAAAGTACAAAGTCCCAAAACTATTATTGTGACATTAGTGGGAATCGTTTTAAATATGCCAAACACCATCATCACCACTACATCGTGTTTTGACTTATGACAAATAGGGTTTATGGTTTAGACAAAGTTTACTCATTTTTATCGCAAGCATACTTGTAATATCCTACATCATTCAGAGGAGTGGATCATGTAAGCCTTATATATATATTCTCATCTCTACCTTGCACGAGGTCTTTTGGGATCTCACTGGCTTCGGGTTCCATCAGAACTCCGAAGTTAAGTGAGTTCACGCGAGAGCAATCCCAGGATGGGTGATCCACTGGGAAGTTCTAGTGTGAGTTCCTATAAACAAAACCGTGAGGGTGTGGTCAGGGCCCAAAGTAGACAATATCATGCTATGGCGGAGTCGAGCCCAGGATGTGTGGAACCCGAAGTTAAGCGAGTTCGAGCGAGAGCAATCCCAGGATGGGTGACCCACTGGAAAATTCTCGTGTGAGTTCCCAGAAACAAAACCGTGAGGACGTGGTTGGGGCTCAAAGCGGACAATATCGTGTTACGGCAGAGTCGAGCCCGAGATGTGATGGGGGCCCGGACCGGGATGTGACAATACTTGTCAAATACAATAAATCACTCATTTTTGTTCCATTTCAACCGATTCGCCTCATGGATTTGAACACTATATAAATACACAAAGTTCATGGCATAATTTTTTTTTTTTTTTTTAAATCTTGAAATTTTCTGAATTTAAAACACTCTATATATGGTTTAGAATTTAGCATAAGTTAATTTGCTTGATTTTTGCTTTAAAAAACTCACTTACAAAAATACAAACACATTATGCAACAACGATAATTCATGGGTAGAGACGAATACAATTCAATTGGCTTATTAGTAATTAGATGTTCGATTTTATTCTTAATTTTTTTATTTGAAAATACAAACATCAACTACTTGAATTACAATCTCTCAATAGATCTTCAAAACTAACCTTAAAGACTATATGCTTTTATTTGGAAAGTCCATCAATCGCTAATAGTAATAGGTGTACTCTTTCTTTCTAACGTTTTTCTTTGTCTAAGGTTACTTATAGCTCATATGATTAAAAAAATATTAGGCAATTGGTTAAAATGATCAAATTAAATCTTTGCCAAACTAATTACAGATCCATCGTTATCTCATTTTTTATAAATCCAACTTTTATCCCTTATAAAGTCATTAATTATGAATTGGTTAGTCCAACACTTATATGTGGTAGAATCATTAGAACGAATAAGTTTTCAAAAATATTTGTCCAAGCATCCAGAACCACACCTAAGTCGCTTGTAAATACGAAAAAAAAAGACAATGACGAATGAGTCCTGACCAATAGCCAACCCCCTTCAGCATATACAAAGATTAGTTACGCTATTTATTCAAGAGCTTGGACTTTTGGCCATTTCTGCTCCTACTCCATGCAACTTCTACCTCACATTTGTCCATATAATCCCCAAGTATTATGTGTACACGTTCACATCTACACAGTCACAGAGCCATGTTGCTCAAGAGAGTATGAAATGGGTTCATCTCCACGTCATGTTTCATTTCACATGAATTGCTCTTATTTTACACTCTCTATAATTGTTTCTAAATGATGTTCAACCAGTTGTCATCTCTAATCATTTCAGGTTTTGGCTTGTGTTGAAATGTTATTGTCATATGCAACTTTAAGTTTAGTAAGTAAACCAGAAAAGACCTTCCTTTTATTTGATTGGTCAATTTCTATTGCACAAATTTCAGCGATGAGCCATATTCAAAATATGGCTTTGACAAAAGCAATTGTGGCCTAAGTCTTACAGAGGTATATGTATTGTATTTCTAAAGACTCAAACTACTACTACAAGCTACAACATATATATGTGTGTGTGTGTGTGTGTGTATTCCGTGGCATAATTGAATAGTATAAATCATGACCAAAAAAGAGTAGTTGATAAAAAAGAACATGACAAAATGTTGCCATCTTCCCCAACCTATTCACAATTTGTCCAGTCAATGATCTTTACACAAATTTAGGTCAGCTAGCTTCAGTTTGCCACTCCTTGATCAACTGTCACAAAAACAGAAGCCGGAGCCGCCACATTCGACTCGATCACAACACGGTTATTCGACACGTTCCTTAAGGTATGGTTAGGGAACGCATTGCCGCTGGCGCTCAGCGTGTATTGGACATGCCGAATAAGGTTAGGAAATAGTAGAATTGGATTGAAATCTACGGTCCATGAGCTCCCATTGCCTTGCACAGACCTCCTTCCAACTGTGCCTTTTGTGTTCATGCCCCTCACATTGTTCCTGTCCACATATACTTGTTCAACCTCTTTGAAAGGCCCATTATTTTGGTCCAATTGAACAATCTCTACCCCCTTATCGAACCCACTAAACATGTTGTTTACAATATTGACCCCATTGGCAACCCCTTTTATTGATTTTAGGACAATGTATGCTTCACCAAGGAAAAAACTGTTGGAGATATCAAGCTGCACCGGATCTTCCGCAACAATGCCGCTGTAGTCCATGTACGAATTCACAATTCGGGTTTGTGTCAACCCGGGCAATCTCAAATAAATTCCGGTGCCCCCAAATCCGGTAGCCTTATTGTAGCAATGTACCCCGGAAAGTATGTTGGCTGGACCCGAAATCATTATACCTACCGCAGCAGAAAAAATCACCACATCTGTCACAGCATTATCATTCCCCATTAGGTTAATCGCAGTCCCGGAAAAGTTTCTTTCACCGCGATCACTACCAGCGGTGATGTGCTGCCCTAGGAAGGAGTTTCGGATGTAAGTTTCGTGGCCACTTTGCACTAGGATTCCATTGGTGGTGAAATGTGTTATGTAACAATTGTCTATGCTTATCCTAAGTGAGTTTATGACTGAAATGCCCCCTCCCCTGTAGTTAGAGTTCAAAAGTAGGTCCTTGAGAGTTATGTACTCATAGTTGTAGGATGATGAAGAAAGCTGTGCGGACATTGAGCTCCCTTTTTTGGTTTCTTCTTTCTTGCTAGCTGATGATGTTGGAGATAAATCAATCAGGTATCCGTCAGCTGGAAAATCGTCCGAAGCGCGTAACGTTCCTCCATGAATCTGTTTCATAAAAAAAGAATGTTCAAATTATCACACAAACCTAATCACATCGCTTAATTCATATCATCATGTTGATATGTATTTGATCAACAATTAGGAAACACATATTAGACTCGGTACATTCCCGAGGGCGAGCCAAAGAACGAACATCTGGCATAACTCGCATGTATTGGAATTCCGCGGAAACTTTATGGTAGGATTTTATCAAATCTTTAAGAAAATAATGTTAATCGGGGCATACCATAAGATTTCCTACTCCGGCTCCAGGCAACCTCAGGGGTCTGCTGATCAGATAATGGCCACCCTCAAGATCGATCTGGGCACCTCCAAGGTTGGCAATACCGTCAATCAAGAACCCTTCAGTTGGGCCTCTAAATGCATCTGCCATTGCTTGAGCAAGTGCATCACTGCTGTCTCTGCTCGCCGTCGGATCAGCACCGTACGATGTCACGCGATAAACACGTGGACTAGCGCTCCCCTGCACCAACCATCACCCATTTTCAACATGGACTAACAAATCACAAATACTTTTCAACAACGAAGCTTCTGTCCCAACATTTTAACCAAGAATTAAACAACCAAATTATCAAAGAAAAATGCGAAAATTTATGCACAAAGCGATTGAATTACCGTTGGCGGAACAATAAGGCTAGGACTAGGAGAGGGTGGGATTGAAGATGGTGCAACAGAAAGCGAATCGTGGCGGGTGAGTGAAGCCTTGAACTCTTGCAGTTTTCGCAAATGATCATTGTAATCGCCACCGGAAAATTGACGGTAACCCATTTGAGAGTCCTCTGCGTAGACATGAATTACGATGAAGCTACAAAATGCCATGAAGAATGACCATATTAGAGCCGTTTTCGGCATTGTTGCCTCCATGTCTAAACTCCTCTGTTTTTCTCTCTGGTTTTAGCAATGTTAGATACAAGTTGTTGGGATATATTTGATCACTTTATATGTCCGGGAGAGAGAGAGGAAAAGGGAAGGAGGGAAAGGTAGAGTAAAGGGACATGGAAAGAGATGGGGCTAACTAAGATTTGCCAAGAATATGGGACGAAATGTTTTCCTATAGATTATGGGATCATACAAAAGACACCACCCTTCAATTGTTGGTATTTATACAAATGGTGATGACAAATCCTTAGAAATCTTTGTTGTTTTTAAAACTGATGAGAAATTTTAATTGTTGTTTTAATTAATCTTTCCCTAACGGAAAAATAAGCGGTTACCAACTTCTTACTTTTGGGACCCCAGCAAGTTTGACATTGTTTAAAAGGTATTTTCACGTCGTTGGGTTTGGTAGATCTATTTATTGAATTTCAATAAAACACTTCACTCTTATATTCATCAACAATATTTTTACCTATTTAGGTAAATTACGTTAATTTATAGAAATTTAGAATATATACAAAGGTTGAAAATATGATTCAATTACATGGGCCACGATAAAAAGGAATGTTTGAGCTCGAGATGTATTTGGTTGAAAAAGAAGACTCTAAGCACCGTGGCATCCATCACATATTTTGTATTTCTTGAAAAAAGAGGATTTTGCCACTAATGTGGTATCATTTCATCATACAATAATAATAAATTGATCGAAACCGTTCATTATATTCGTCATCGTGAAGGGATTAGTTTTTTTCAAAAAAAATAATATTCAATTTAGAGACGATTTAGTCGTTCATGTGTCAAATAAACTGATAGTTATGGTAACAAGTGATGAACCATAAATTTCTTAAATTCATATGAATGACTAAGCAATCTCCAGATTGAATAAATCTTTCTAGAGATGATCTTTGGAAAATGATAGATAATAAACGATTTCCAATTATAATATTTGTGCAGTAAATTAATGTCACGTTAGTTAGTAGGAAATGAGGAAAATTTTCAAGTTTAAAAGGACATTGCATGTCACGAGTCATTCTTTATTTCAAAGAATAATTTTCATGCAACGGGGGTATAAGTGAGTAACATTTGCATATTGTCTCGAGAATGACTTCCGTGCAAAGAGGGTGCAAATGTGGATGTATTTTTGTTATATATGAGTTTCTCTTGCATGTCACAATTTAGTTTACAAATAATAAGGAAATGCGCATTGCCCCATATATATAATCGGGAAATTTTTTACTCATAATTAAGGTGATGATCACCGTCCAATTTAGCACTTTTAGATGTGTTTAAATTTCAAAATCAATGTAGTGGACAAACACAGATCTCAAATTCAAACTTATCTAGATGTGATAAATAAGATGGTAATGAGCATTACCACAATTCAAGAGCGGTCAGCAAAAATGCACCCTATATAATCAATTTATTGGCATGCGAAAAAGTGCTTAACTTAATTGCTCTTGTAGTGGGTTCATTGTTTGAGACAAATCATGCGTCTTAAGTGCATAATTTGAGAAGTAAAACGACAAAGAATGCCTATGAGGTTTTGGTTCTTCCTCCTCCTTTTCTATCTTTTCTTTAGGCTATGAAAGAAAAGAATGCCTATTGTAATTTGTAATCTGCCATCTGTAAAATTTGGGCAAGTAAAAAACAAGACAACCTTAGGAGAACATGGAAATAACTACACCTTCAATAGACAGCTCACGATGGCCATTGATTATAGTATTCGAGTACTGAAATGCATGCTTTCTATGATAATGTTTGACAAACCATGTCTGATGCCCGTGAAGTTATTAGGATGATAAGGAAGGAGATCGGTCTTGATGCGGAGGTGGGAAGCATAGTGCATGAAATTTGGGATATTACAAAAGATGTGGGGTCAGTTTTGCTCGAGTTTGTTTGTCGAGAAGGCAACCGAACGGCACATTCTGTTGCAGCGTTTATTTAAAAAATTGGAGGTTCTTTTAGATGGGATTGTATTGGTTTCAAGTTCTTTTTTAACATCTTGACTGAAGATGTAAACATTTTAATTAAAATTTAATAAAGTCTATCTGTTGAGGAAAAAAAATAGGGAATTGTTCTTAGCACTCCAAAAATTTCATTCTACACTTCTCATAAGTGTATTTTTTTTTCTAATTATAGAAAGTTTAGAGTGCCAAATGAGATTTTTGGAGTGCTAATAATAATTCCAAAAAAATAATGCCTGCTTTCTCGACTCCTAAGCTCAGATTCCATGCAGTCAAGGACTCAAGATATCAATATATTTTACAAGATTTGCAAATTTTTAGGTTAATGTTATTTTGTTTTTTACCTTGAAGGATCTTTTCTTTTGAATACAAATTACTATCATAGGGCTTGTGTGGAATTGTTTTTTAAAATGACTAAAAATATTTTTAAAGAAAATGTTTTTGGGTTCTAAAAGCACTTAAGTGCTTCTTGCAAGAAACATCACCTCTTGTATTAAACAATAAAGTGTTTTTTCAAGATTCACTTGTCATTTTATTGAGAATTGGTACTAAAAATATTTTCATCAAAAACGATTTCAGCCAGTTTAAAAGTATTTTCAAACAAGCCTCTAATCAATAAGTGTTGTGATAGAATTCTTTCCAAAAAGACCCAAGAATTCTTTCGGTCACAT
The DNA here is from genome assembly GCF_042453785.1 of Malus domestica. NCBI lineage: Eukaryota > Viridiplantae > Streptophyta > Magnoliopsida > Rosales > Rosaceae > Malus > Malus domestica. Next base: position 34,514,568 of record NC_091670.1, on the reverse strand, counting down.
ATACTTGTGAATAAATTTACGGTTATGAAAAAAATAATAAAAACTTATAACTTGAGGATGAACATGTGAACCTTTAATTTTGTCATTACCCTTTAATTTAACCTTTAATTTTTTCATTAACCTAACTTTTACCTCACTTTTCATTTCCAACTTACATGGCATGTTTACATTGGGTTAATGCAATAATATGGTGCCTTATCGTCTACCATGCAAGAGCGGAAACAAAGTTAAACAACATTCTCCATTTTGGACTTGAAAAATTCTTATCCTTCTTTTTAACAAAATCAAAGAAAACTGCAATGGAAAAAGTTATGTTAAAAAGAACAAAGCGATAAAAAAAGTTTGTGTCTATTTTTCATTATGCGATCTAAGAGCATCTCTAATAATATTAGTTAACTATTCTTTTATTGTAGCTAATCAAATGACTCAAACATTAATTTGGCTACCCATCACTTCCAGCAATACTAGCTTTTAGCTTAAGTTAATTTTTTTAAACATTATTTTTTCTATACTTAATAAACCAAACTCCTTTTCCTCTCTTAAAAGCCGCGCTATTTTATAGTTTTTAACATTTAGCAAAAATTCAACTCTCTCTCTTTCTAGCTAAATTTAGCTAGTTACTTTTCAAAAAGTTAAGATAATTAGACTATTAGTCATTTAACTAGCATGTTGGAGCTTGGTTTTTTGTATTTTTTTTATTAATGTGCCAAAAAACCTCATTTAGTTAGGATGTTGGGGATGCTCATGAGAAGATCGATATAATTTAATTTTGGGATAATTTGAAATAGGTTCAATTTTATAACCTACTTTTGAAATAGGTCCAATTTTTGTGTGATGTTGACTTTTGAAATAGGTCCAATTTTTAGTCCAATTGGACCTGTTTCAAAAGACCCCTTTAATTTTTACTATAGTATTTCACTTATGGAGTATGTGGTCGTGTCCTGCCTCTATAATAACTAGTGGCCAAGTAGAAAACAAACACTTGGTTCCGACCATTTCATCACAACCCTAATTTATGAAAAGTTTAACCATTGTGTTAATGCAAGGCCCAGCAGATCATATGATGGAAATGGAATGATATAACAGAAGGTCACGGGCATGCATGAGTACTTTTTTTTTTCAGTGTGTGGAAGCCTGGAAGGACACCAAGCTGGATCAAAACAAATAGTTCTTTCCCTCCTTGTGTGCCAATTTCAATATGTACATGAATGATGAATCTACTATTGCTTGGTCTTTGCTTTGTCACTTAAGGTCACAAATATCAATTGCATCACGTAGGACAATCAAGTAGGGGAAATATTAGGTAATTTTAGATGTCCTAACCCTCAAACTATATTCTTAGTTCATATTATTATTAATGAGATCGACCGTATAGAAACAGTAGCATATCAACTGTATAAAGAAACCAAAAGAAACAGAAGAATCGTTTTACTGAATAATCGACGGAAGAGACTAGGATCGAAGAGTGCCGTGAGGCAATGGCGATGGATACCATAAAGAAACCAAAAGAAACAGAAGAATGGTTTTACTGAATAATCCTCTTCTTATTACTTATTACTTGATAATTACACTTACATTTGGGGTATATATATATATAGTTAAGGCCATGTACAAAAACTTCCTCTAACAACCTGTAACAAATATAACAATCTAACCAAAACTATACAGGTGTAACAACAATAATTGGCTGCCTAAACTATATGATCTGTCATGACTTGACATCTTTATCTTTACTGTATACTTAAAGCGTTTATATATATATAATGAACACTATATTCAGCATATGATGCATTTCAGCAATCCAAACATTGCACATGTAGCTCCATTTTGATTGCACACCTGTGTGGAGCATATTAAAAGACAGTTTCTATGCCAAATTAATTATATGATTCACATAATAAATTAAAGGTGAAATCAGTTAAATTGATTTGTTAAGATCGGCGTCTCTATGATATATATGGACGTGAGGTTGTGAAGAAATGTTATGTATTAGAAGTTTATCAAACCTTGTAAGGAGTTAGACTTCTACATATTGTAAATTAATTTTATGGTGAAATCTTAACTTTTTTCAATGTTTATGTCAAAATTTCAATATGATTCTTTTAGTTGAAATTACAACTTTTTCACATCACATTGTAGGTTTTAATTACATTGATGATGTTCCACTTTTAAAAAATGTCTAATGCCATAAAAAAAAATTTAAAAAAAAATTAAAAAAAACTACTGTACAAATGTAAGAAAATAAACCTTCAAGAATGAATTGCTTCCTTTTAGTCATCAATTGGATATAAAACCTTAGAAAGGTACAAAATTGGTAGATATTTCTTCACATCATACTTTGATTGAAGAATAATAGTGATGAGGTTCCTTTTGTTGGCTTGGATTTACATGTCATATGCAATATAGAAACAAATTTGACATGTCTGTTGGTCGCCAAGTTTAGTTGGTTTTAATCTATGTACAAACAAAGAAAAAGAAAAAGTTAAACTCGGTTTTCATAGGTCATGCATATGTAGAAAGTATGACAATTGAGTTAAAAAAATATATAGGAAACATGATGTTTTGATGAACAGATGCCTGAATAGACTAAGAAATAACTATTTACATGAAGTTTGATCTTTGATGAAGTTTTATTTGAACATGTCAATATATTTTGAAACAACCAAGTTACTAGAAGGGGAAGAATAAGTTTGTCACACCATTGGCCATTGTCTATAAAAGTCTTTATTACTGTATCAAGACATATATGTAAGTTTATATATAATATATATACACACATATATATACGTGATGTACATGTAGCATATATTCGTGAATTAGACCAATTAGTTAAAGTAGTGTACTTAGTCTTTACACTGGAGTTTGAATTCCCTCCTTGTAAATTAAAGTAATAGTTTAGAAGTTGCTTAATGAAAAATAATATGTTTGTAAACAACTAATTATGTGTGAATTAGAATAATATTGTTCATATAATAATAATTGATTATATGTAAATAAGGAAGTTTACCAAAGATCTCCTGATCACATGAATTTCAAGTTTTAGTTACTGAAATGATGGAGAATATGATTGTATATCCCCACATAAATAGACGAGAAAATTTATTTTCTAACGTTGTAGCTCTTTATTCTTAGCTGCTTAAGGCGTGACTTTTCTGTTTGAATTATCGCATGCAACATCCATCCCCATTAGTCAAGGTTAATGGAGAACAAATCATATGGTTAATGAAAAATCTAGTCTTTTACTATATACTAATATGGATTTGGGCCTCTTAAAATAAACGCAAATTTAGGTATAAAATACGGAAGCATTAAGGACTATGAGATTTCTCGGGCTTTCAAGAAAACTTGTATACGATGTATTGTAAAAGTAATCAGTTGTGAATGAGGCTGTTGAGGAATATATATATATGTCAAGTATGAGGAATGTTACTAATTCATGATCTAGCATGTACAAAATGAAAAACCGTTTTGATTCTATATTGCAACCACATGGGCGGGAATGTACTCTTTGGTTAGAGAAACCATATAGCGTAACTAAATATTGCCTTCGGAGTAACTCCGACATTTGGTGGTATTCATGCCTCACAAAAATATTAGGTTTTGAAGTCCTAAACTTATGTTGCTACAATTTATGGCACTGAAACTGGCCTATTTTGTATTGACCAATCAACTGGGTGAAGATGATCTTCAAGCATTACTTCCGATTTCTTCCAGTTTTATGCATAGCATGACTTGATAGTAATTATATTGTTATGTGCTCCTTCACCATCAATATTTATATACTGATGCATAGGATTTTGCTCCTCGCCAAGTTGATTGGTCACACAAACACGTCTCAATCTTTATGTCTTTTCATTTTCTCGGAGGATGTTACATTTTGATGTGCTAACTTTCATACGACTGCAATATGTAGCCTTGTAACTTATCCTGCTTGTGTGACCAATCAACTTGGCGAAGGGAATCTCCAAACATTGCTTCAATGTCAATCTAGCTAGATTTTTTTTATAGTAATGTCAATCCTTGTGCGTGTGTGTAAATAGGGTTAGGGAGAGATGACTTACGTTCGTAAATGAGACCTGCATAGGTGCATAGTGTTAGAAATAGGGTAGTACATACGATCAGAAACGGATGTCGCTTAGACTATCGATCATAATATGGTGTGAAGGATATGAACAGAGAGTGAGTATTAAATTGAATGAATCTGACAAAAAATGATTTGATAGAGATGAAAATAACATTTCTGGAGAAGTTGTATTCTTCAGGGGAAGTTATAACTTTTCATGTTGAAATACAACTGTTCATATCTTTTAGAATTAATTAATTAAATAAAAAATAATTATATTATTTACTTTATTAATTAATTAACTTATTTCAATACAATCATATGTATATTAGTACACCAATGTTATGGTGTACCTTCACACATGATTACACATATTGTGAAAACCATGTTATCATAACCATATTCCAACATCTCCCACTTGATTATGATGACATAAATGGTTTCTTATTCTGATTTGTTTCTCAAGAGTATTACTCATAAAGAAATTCAATGTAATATAAGATATGTGGCTTCTTTACCTGGTGCGCACCATTCCACTTTATCTGATAACATTTTACTTTTTAGTAAAATGGCATCATATCCAAGTAACTAGGAAAAACAATCCATACCCGGTTACAAATGATGACTTAGCGCCGCACTATACGCCACAATGTTATATAAATTATTTCTTAAAGCTTATTACGGATTTTACTTTCAAGATGATTTATTGTAACTTGGTTACCTTGCTAGTGCCCTTTATCATTAACCAACTAAGTACTAAAGAACCAAATAGAGTTGCATCTACTTGTCCATGTTTCAGGCATCCCAAATAGAGTTGAATTTGGTTTGATCGTAACACCCAAACGAGTAGGAAATGGGTCCAATTTCAGCTGTCCCGAATTTTGCCTAGAAGAAGAGCCCACTTCAAAAACTCTGTTGACTTGACTATGTGATGGACACCAATCTCTATTATTGCAAATTGTTTTTTTCACATGCACTATCTCCTTTGAATGCACTGTCAAATTGCTCAGAACCATAAAATCCCTTATATTTTATTTGTTTCCCATGTGAAGCCTCCCCAAAAGCAAGTTTTTCCCTTATTCTTCTTATTTTCAAAGTACTTCCTCTGGAAAAAACAGGTGCCTTTCTCTATTGTCTACGGAAATACTTCGTTCTACAGCCCGACAGATAATCTTGAACGACAGAGACAATTCTTCTTGGAGGATAACGGTGTTGAAGGCGTGGTTTATTACCACGAGAGCACGAGACGACAACTAGAGGACATGACAATGGTGGGAGAACACAACCACGCTGCTGAGTGTTATGAGTTAATGGGATGCTGCGGCGAGTCCATGGTGGAAGGCAAGACCACGGGAGAGGCAGAGGGCGTGAATGGCTTATTTTTCAAGCCGAAAGTTGCGAGTTCAAATTCGGATTTGCAGTAATCTAAGAGCAACTTTGAATCAGACTTGAAGGTGCAGGTAAATCCCTTGGGCTTGGTGACTAAAATGTAGGAAATCAATCGGCACTTGTAGTTTCAATTTCTTGTGCAGATTCGGTTTTTGCAGCCAGCAATGCCATTTGCAATGGGTTTTCTAAGGTTCTAATAGGATTGAATAAACCCTCTAGATGTAATTCATTCAAATTCTGATAATGGTAATTATATTCGGAGAGTGAACTTAGTGAATTTGAATGCTGAAGTGGTTCAATGGCAGATTGAGTTTTGTTCTTTGCTGAATGAAATGGTGTGGGGGAAAATAGTTCGAATTGTTGGGTTAATTCAGGTCTGGGTTTAAATCGGTTGTAGGATGGGATTTCGAACAAGTTATAATGTTCGAACGATTGGGTATTTTTGTGAGTTTTGGATTCTGCAGGAAAATTCTCGTATGTCGATTTCGAACTTTCGATCAAAATCGGTTCAATATTTTCCTTGTCCAACAACGTCCTCTTCCCTAATTTCTTCTCAAGTTGAAACTCAGTAAGAACGTTGTTTGATTCGTTACTTGACGAAGAGGAAGTCTCAATTGTAGTTCGAAACATCCTCAGATGAAAACTAGGCAAATTGTTTTGATTCATGAAAACCTGGATCTGATACCAATGTTAGAAAATAGGGTAGTACACAAGATCGGAAACGAATGTCACTTAGACTATCGATCACAATATGGTGTGAAGGATATGAACAGAGAGTAAGTATCAAATTGAATGAATATGACAGAAAAGGATTTGACAAATATATAGAGATGGAAATAACCCTTCTAGTGGAGTTGTATTTTTTAGGGGAAGTTATAACTTTTTATGTTGAAATAAATTAAATAAAAAATAATAATTATATTATTTTCTTTATTAATTAATTAACTTATTTCACTACAATCATATGTATATTAGTACACCAATATTATGGTGTACCTTCACACATGATTACACATATTGTGAAAATCATGTTATCATAATCATATTCCAACATATGGATGCATGTTTTATGCCTGGCGTGACTTGATAGTAATTATATTGGTATTTGCTCCTACTCGACGCCGTCCAGAATTCTTGACTATTAAATAGGAACATTTTCATCTTTGAAGTATTTTTCCCTTCTAAAATACAAATACCTTTTTAGGAAGAAATCAAACTCTGGCTTTGTATTGATCTTGTATTGCGTTTTATTTTTATGTTTTTTCATGTTCCTATATAATCTTCTTCAACATCTTTTTTTTTAGTTTGAAAGAGCTGAAGGTGCTTTATTTATCACCAAGTAAAGATGAATACTAAATGGTAGCGGTATGAAATTTTTTGGCGTACATCAAAATCATTCTCAACGAGTCTACAAGAAGTGATTGCATTTTTTTTCATCAGGTTAGGGTAGAGACCAAAGGTCTTGAGAGACAGTTCAAATGATTTTCTACCTGACCTTATGAAGTCTTGAACTTATGTTAAGTTTGAAATTGGTCCATCATGTTTTGACCAATCAGCGATGGGATCTCCACCCAATTAATGTTTTCTTGTCAATCTCAAAGGATGTTATATTATGGTGTGAAATGTCAAAATTTAACATTTTTCCTCCTCTTAATAAAGTCAAATATTCAAACTAATTAATTCTTAAACACGCTTAACCATCTGGCATCAATCAGATAATGACCTTAATTAATGAAATGGGTAGGCTGGGTAGGCTCCTTGTTTCAAACTCACACTTCATCTATCCCTTCTTTAAGCCTACGTTTTCTATGCTCAAATACAAGCTTTTGACATAAAACATGCAGCTTGCACTTGCAGTAAACATGTGTTGTACCAGTACAACATTTTACGATGTGTCCAACTGCATGAAACTATTTCTCTCATTTTTATATTGTTTCTTCCCCATGCATCCACTTTCCATGATTCTTGTGCATAAAAAAAGAATCTCGAGGAATATTTTGTAGGTCCACTACTGCTCCATATCAGTGGAATCCTTAGGAATTTTAGTGCATAATAACATGAACTAAATTTTAATAAAATTAAAGGAAAGACAATCGTAAAATATTGCATAGAGGGATATTCGTCACCACGCACATATATAATTAATTAACACAACTGCATGCATTGCTCTCCGGTCTCCAGGGAATCTTTAGACCACCTTTGCCCTTCCCTTACAGGTGAAACTGGGAAAAAAGCCAAACATAAATGCAAAGAGTTCTATGTTGTTTGGAGATGATAAGGAGAAACCGATTTGTTGGAATTTTTAGATCGACAGTTTGGGGATTTCACTCTAACGATATCAATATTGTCTTCAACTTTATTATCTGTCCAAACCGTTAGGTGTGAGGTTTTACCACAAAAAATCTCGATATTAGTAAGAGTGGTGATGAGTCCATATTATACCATATATTTTACCCTAATCTTAGTATTAATTTATTGGTTATTTTGGTAGAATTTTGATACTTTGTTATATATTTTCATTGTAGGATGTTCATGTTCCTTTCAAGATGATTGTGTCAAAATTCCATATTTTTCTAACTAGCTGTTTGACCGTGGCAATGAAATAGAGGCCAAGCGAGCAGCTTTCTCAGATTGACGTTTCTGGACATTTTGATTATTTTGAAGGTCAAGATGGCATATTTTGAGGAAGATTCCTTCTGAGGATTTGTAGGGGACGTCTTCAGCTTTCAAAAGAGACATTTTGAGACCAAATCGGAGTTGATTTGGTCGGTCAAAAGACTAATTTTCTAAGAACTCCGAATTCTAGTTCAAATAGGAAACCTTTTATTTTCTGTTTTATCATTTAATTATGTTTCCTAGTTTTATTCTAAGACCTTTTATAGGAAGGATTTTATTTTGTAGTAGTATAAATAAGGCTTTTTAGCCATTAGGAGAGGGGGGGAAGAACACGCATTTTGGCTTTAGAGAGCTTTTGATGATTCAAGTTTATTTTCAAGGTGTTTTCCATCCATGTTTCTAACAATATTTTATTTTATGATTGTTCGTAACTAGTTTTGTTTGCTAGGGCGAGGCCACGAGCCTTAGCAAGAATATATAGTTTCTTTTCAATTTGCTTATGATATTATGTATGCAAGTTTTGAATTATTAATCACTGTGCTTTAAACTATGTAATTGTCTTGATGATTGGTCACCATTAGGGTATTTAGAAAAGTAATTTGATATAATTTTGGCAGAGGGTTGTCCCTGGAATGGGCGTTGGCTTTGGTTAATATGTGTAACTTCTTAGGATGGACGACACGTCTTAAGGGTTATATGGTTTTTCAGAAGGTTTTCACAAAAAAAAAAACCAAAAGAAAATAGTTTTGCAATCTATTTAAGCACTAGGGTTCCGCCGTCACCTTAACAATCCTACGTAATTCTTCCAATTACTTATGACTTACACTAGCATATTTTGAAGGTTAGGTTTTCCTAATATATATCCTACTTGGAACCTCCAACACAGGGCCGGCCTTGAGAATTTAGGGGCCCTGTGCAAAATTTAGACAGGGGCCTTCATTTTCTAACGGTGTATTTTTTTATATTATTTCTTAACTTTCAATTTATTCAATAAAATTGAAATATTACAAATTAGGGAATAAAAAATAAGTTTGTTTTATAGGAGTTTTTTTTTCTATCTTCAAAAGGTCTTGAATTCGAAATAAGGTGAATGTTTTTGTGTAAATTTGTCTGCTCAATAAGTTTATAATATGCAAAAAAAATTAAAATTCCAAAGCAAAGCCATAGGGAATCGAACCCTACTCCTGGGTGAAAGAGTAGGAAGCCTAACCCACTACCGCTTACAAATAACTTCGATATTCTCTTGCACATTTAATATATTTATATGTATATGTGTACATGTAAAGAAATTTTGTGGGCCCTTCCGAATTGGGGGCCCTGTGCGGTTGCACCTTTTGCACACCCTCAGGGACGGCTCTGCTCCAACATAGAACATATATCTAACATGCAACTTGTCTGTGGTGTTCAGATCGAATGTGAACATGCCAAACTCATTAAGTTTTGTGAAAACCTTCTGAAAAACCATATAACCCTTAAGACATGTCGTCCATCCTAAGAAGTTACACATATTAACCATAAGAAGCCAATGCCAATTCCAGGAACAACCCTCTGCCAAAATTGCATCAAATTACTTTTCTAGATACTCTAATGGTGGCCAATCATCAAGACAATTAGATAGTTTAAAGTACAGTGACTAATAATTCAAAACTTGCATCCATAATATCATAAGCAAATTGAAAAGAAACTAGTTTCGAACAATCATAAAATAAAATACTGTTAGAAACATGGATATAAAACACCTTGAAAATAAACTTGAATCGTCAAAAGCTCTCTAAAACCAAAATGCGTGCGTTCTCCCCCCCTCTCTCCTAATGAATAAAAAGCCTTATTTATACTACTACAAAATAAAATCCTTCCTATAAAAGGTCTTAGAATAAAACTAGGAAACATAATTAAATGATAAAACAGAAAATAAAAGGTTTCCTATTTGAACTAGAATTCGGAGTTCTCAGAAATTAATCTTTTGACCTACCAAATCAACTACGATTTGGTCCCATAAGGTCTCTTTTGAAAGCTAAAGACGTCCCCTACAAATCCTCAGTAGGAATCTTCCTCAAAATATGCCATCTTGACCTTCAATATACCCAAAATGTCTAGAAACATCAATCTAGGAAAGCTGCGCGATGGGCCTTTATTTCATTGCCACGGTCAAACGGCTAGATAGAAAAATATGGAATTTTGACACAATCATCTTGAAGGGCACATGAACATCCTCCAATTGGAATCACTCCAAAATTCATCCGTTTGATCACTTTTTGCACCAGAGGAAGTCGAATGCCCTACATTGAAAATATATAACTGTGAACACGGAAAATTCCTGAAACGAAAGAGACAAGAACAACGACGTGCACAAACAAATATTATGTATTTGATGATTTTGGGTTACAATCTCTCTCTAATTTGATCCTCTGATTCGATCTCCGTAAGGTGTTGATTTGTGGGATGTGCGATTGATCCAAGGGCCGTCGAGGCTTGATCTTGGATGAACGAGGATGAACGGATCTTCAATGGCTTTTGAGCTTGATCTTGAAGAATGGTGATTGACGGATCTTCAAGGGCTTTTGGGCTTGATCTTGAAGAACAGTGATGAACGGATTTCCGAGGGCTTTTGGGCTTGAACTCGAAGAATAGTGATGAACGGATCTTCGAGAGCTTTTGGGCTTGAACGGATCTTCGAGGGCTTTTGGGCTTGATCTCGAATAACAGTGATGAACGATGAACGCTTTCTTCAAGGGCCGTCGGGGCTTGGGCTTGATGAACAGCGGATGAGCGGATTTGTTGATGTTGTCGATCCAAAGGGGCCGTTGGGGCTTGATCTTGGAAGAACGGATGATGAACGATGGTGCTTTCTTCAAGGGCCGTCGGGGCTTGATCTTGAAAGAGCGATGGACGAAGAACGAAGAACGAAGAGAGCTTTCTTGATTCTTCGGGAACCTGGATGCTTGAGAGCTTCGGAGCTTCAGAGCTTCAGAGCTTCAAGGTGTAATATGAATTGGTCCTCCAAATGAATGAAATGGGCTTGTATTTATAGAATTTTCCAAGGCCTAATTTTGAATATAATATCCCAGATGAAATAAGTCGTTTCTGCCAGGTGTTGACACGTGTCTTATTTGATGACTTTTCCAACTCATTTCAATTTTCGTTGAGTCACATGCTACGTGTAAAATTTATGTAATACATGAGCGTTGACACTTTGATTTATTGGTCAACATTTATTTACCGAAATTTCGATGTCTACAAATGCCCCCACTTCAAGGCACGTCGTATACATGTGCTTGTCACGTGTAGGAGATGTGTTTTGAAGTCCCTTACTATAGATGTCGATCCAAGGGCCGTCGAGGCTTGATCTTGAATTGGGCTGGAGATTTCTTCAAGGGCCGTTGAGGCTTGATCTTGAATTGGGCTTGAGATTTCTTCAAGGGCCGTTGAGGCTTGATCTTGAATTGTTGTTTGAAATTTCTTCAAGGGCCGTCGAGGCTTGATCTTGAAGGTTGAAATTGGACCACAAGGAGTTTCATGTGGTAGATGATCTTTGGCTTTGGTAGTGGGTGAATCGACACGTATTTTGTTGCGCTTTGTTGACTTTCCACAGCTTTGATCTTGAACTGGGTTGAAGGATTTTCTAGATTCCTCCAATTGTTGATTTTCCACAGCTTATTCTTGAACTAGGTTTTGATTCAAGGGTGGTAGACACTTAATCTTGAATCGGACTTGTGATTTCTTCCAGGGCCGTCGAGGCTTGATTTTGAATTTGGCTGGAAGCTTCTTCAAGGGCCGTTGAGGCTTGATTCTTGAAGGTTGACTCGAACACATGGTAAGCAGGCACGAGGTAAAGGTGACAACCTGTTTCTTTGTTCAATCTTTCTAATTCACACCTGAGCAGTTTGGTCAACGGTATGATCTTCAAGGTTGATGAGCTCTTCTTCCCGTTGGTGACATGATCTTTAAGGATTTGATTCAAGGGTGGTGAATCAGCACGTGCAGCCCACAACGCCTAGTAAGTCGACCCAAGAATTTGAGGGTCAAAACGAGTTCTTCATCTCAGACTCTTTCTGCCGAGTTAACTGAGCATGCTGCATTCTTCTCTGCTTGTTCCTTCTGCACCTTGTCTCCACATGCTGCAAGGTATCATTTTCACTTGCCTTATCTGTTCTTCAGGCAGATGTGGCAGCTTCTTTGAAAGTACAGCAGCAGTGGAAGGCGAGTACTCGAGAGCAGTGCTAGGTAGGCAATCAGGGAAGGGTTCCAAGCAGTCGGTTCCTTACCCGAGTTTGAGTGGAAGTTCCGGCATATTGTTTTCTTTATCCTTGTCTTTGTAGGTAAGAACAGGGATAAAGGAAAGGACAGGGAGAACGCATGATATGAGATACTCTTGCTTTCTACCCTGGTGATATGAGATACTTTTGCTTTGGAGTCATTGGCTTGCAGAGGTACCCCAAGGAATAAGGAACACTGGGTAACTCAAGAGGCTTCGTTGGGAAGGCATTCTCAGAGATGAAGAAAGGTTTTGTATGTCTGCCTTGCTATGGAGGGTGAAGATGGACAGTTATAGGAAGTTCTTTAATACTTGTAGAGGTACTATTCTTTCACTCGTGTCGGCAACTAACGCGTGATTGAACAGTAAAATTTCACGTGCTTTCTCTTTCACCGAAAATCTTCGACAAATTGCCCGTGATTTGCGCAAAGTTGAGTGTGCATATGACAGGTGATGACTCGGCTGAAAAAGACTGGCGCCTCTTCGATATCTGGGATTGGCGCTTCGACAAATTACCCGTGATTTCCGCAACGCTGAGTTTGCGTGTGACGGGTGCCGACACGTCTGGAAAAGCAAGATGCTTCTCCGATTTCTGAGCTTGCCTCTTCGATTTTTGAATGGCCTCTTCGAATTCTGAGCTCGCCTCTTCGATCTCTGAAATCCCGTCGAGTGCTGATTTTTTATAGAGGCATGCAGTTCGTTTCAAAACACACTTGAATTTTCGCTTGTGAAAACTTCCCTCTTGTACTTCTAAGATCTTGATTTGTCCGATCTCTTCTTCCTTCAACACTTTGAAAATGTCTGGTCCCTCCGACCGTCGTTTTGATTTGAACCTTGGTGAAGAGGTAGTCCCGTCTTCTCCAGATAACATATGGCGCCCATCCTTCATATCCCCTACTGGTCCTCTTACTGTTGGGGATTCGGTGATGAAGAATGATATGACCGCTGCGGTGGTGGCCCGGAACCTTGTCACTCCCAAAGATAACAGACTACTTTCCAGGCGGTCTGATGAGTTGGCCGTTAAGGAGTCCCTGGCTCTAAGTGTGCAGTGTGCGGGTTCTGTGTCCAACATGGCCCAACGCCTATTTGCTCGAACCCGTCAAGTTGAATCGTTGGCGGCTGAAGTGATGAGTCTCAAACAGGAGATCAGAGGGCTCAAGCATGAGAATAAACAGTTGCACAAGCTTGCACACAACTATGCCACAAACATGAAGAGGAAAATTGACCAGATGCAGGAATCTGATGGTCAGATCTTACTTGATCATCGGAGGTTTGTGGGTTTGTTCCAGCAGCATTTACCTTCGTCTTCTGGGGCTGTACCGACTGCTGAGGCTTCAAACAGCCAACCTCTAACGCCTTCTCTTCCTGGAGCTCTGCCGAGTTGTGAGGCGCCACCTGATCGTCCTTGAATATCCCCTCTTGTAAATTTGATTTGATTTGATTTTTTTTTTTAAATTTATGTATAATTTCCAGAAAAATAAATAAAATGGACCTTCTATTTCTCTCTATGCATTTGTTTTTTTTTTCTTTTTCTTTTGGTGCTGGATGCACCAAGTTCCATCATTTTTTTTTTTTTATTATTATTTTTTTTTATGTTTATTTATTTATTTATTTTTTTTTTTTTTACAATATTTATTTTTTATTTATTTTTTTTGCTTTCTTTCTTTCTGCACATGGTGCCCATGCACCACCAGAAACTTTTGATCTGCCATGGGGCTGTACCCCATCTTTGATCCACCATTCCTCTTTTTTTTTCACGTGGTGCCAGATGCACCACTTTGCTTTGCTCCACCATCCTATTTTTTTAATATATCTTTTTTGTATAAATGTTGATGATGGGTAAAGAAATTTGCAGGCAGCGGAGCAAGGAGGACGGAGAAGATGGTGCTTCGAGCTTCACGACCGGCTAGTCGTTTGACGGCGGTCGTTGAAGTCGTTGGCAGCTGCGGTGGAAGATGGGCAAAGAGGAGCGGTGCAGCTTTGGAAGTAGCAGGAGATGACGGAGAAGGAGTCCCGCTCGATGGTGTTTGAGATTGGGTTGCCCCATGCATTCACAAGTTTTTTTTTTGTTTGATGTATAGTGGTTTAGAGCAGCCACCACGGCATTCCCAAGTACATCCTTACCTCGAACCTTGCGGGGACCAACTTCTGCTTGGGAACGATCCTGCAGTGATGAAGGTGGACTTGGCGAGGCGGAGTGCTAAGACCGGGAGCTGGGTTCAGTAGATGAAGACTCGAAGTTGATGCCGGCGTTGTGGCGACGGAAGCGTTGTGCAGCAACGTTGTGGGCCCTGGCGTCCGTTTGGCTACGGGACCACGCTTTTGTACTTGGAGGAAGGGAGCTTCCGAGACTCGACCTCGAAGCTGCCGGTGCCGCCGCTGTTGCTGAGCTTTGAGTCCAGAAGTGCACTGCCCGTGCTGATGTTGCCGATGCGGGGGTTCAACGGTAAGCTGGTCTTCGATGAGGTCATCGACGGAAACAAGGTCATCGACAATGGTGAGCATGATCTGCAACTTCTTGATCCCGTAACCAACGGAAACCAATTTCGATGCGCCCCAGAAGAGACCCTCCATCTCGACACTCCGAACAGCCTCATCGAGCTTCTTCATGTCAGACTCATCGTCCCAAGGCTTGACATCCAAAAGAACAGAGGATTTTCCACTCTCCTTATTTGTAGACGCCTTTTTGGCTGCCGCCAACTCCGCCTCGACAGCTATGAAATTCTTCCGGCGACCGTTGGATCTTCGCCATGTGTCTCTTGCCCTCTCCCTATCTCGGGTTTCTGAAAACGTTGATATTTGGTGCCTCAAAACATTGATATGAGGCGGTCGTAGATCTGCTCACCGCTGAATGTAACGAGAGCGATGCCGAGGCCAGGAGTGGCGTGGTGGAGCTGATTGGAAAGCACGGGGTGCTTCATCTACTCGTCCCTCATCCTAAAGAAATCCCATGTCGTCCCCAGCGTCTTCTTACACGCTTTACGTATCCATGGTGCAGCATCAGAAACAAGGTGTACTCGAATAAACTATGTTCCTCGCTGATCCAGCAACATAACACGAAATTCTTCACCTGCTTTACATATCCATCCACTGGATTTAGTTGGTCGGGGGCCTCAGATCCAAGTCCACCTTGTAGATATAATAGGTATGGCAATTGTTGTTCTTCTTTACTAACTGAAACAACTTCGCGAGCGAAGACTGAGATCTTAGGCGAAGCGGTACGATCGACGGAGTAGTCAAGGGGCACAGTGAATCGGTGGTCTCGGAGTCGGAGCTCCGGCACCGAAAACCATTTCTCGGCAGCATGGTCTGGCGATGATACGGCAGACGCGGCGGTCTGTACAGACATGGCTGTTACCGTACGGAGTGAGCTTCGGCTTCGACCCGACTTCCAGTCTGAACCGGAACGGCGATCCAAACTTGACAATGTCCTCCACGACGAACCGGTCCTGGTTGCATTTCACCGGGTACACGCCCTGGTAATGGGAGCCGTAGTCGTGGGACCGGATTGCCAGATCGAAGGCGTCCTGGAGCGATCGAGCCTGTTCTTGAGCACATCGGGCAGGCGATCAATGAGCGGTAGCTGCAACCCGAGCCCACAGTCCGGTTTCGGATCCAAAAAACCTCTTCACGATCTTCAGCAGATCGATCTCCTGGTGCGGCATTTGACGGAGGCAATGGTCAACGGGAGTGGAAGACGGCATAGGAAATCTTGGGGTGGACCCGGAAGCAGCACTGAAGTAGTTATTTGACGACGAGGCGTTCCCAGAGGACGACGTCGTTGAGGCGGCGGAGGCCGACGAAGTTGAAGGGAAATGCTTTTGGGTGTCCTGGCAGTGGGGATGAGTGAGTGATTAGAAGATGGGGTTGGAGTTGTGTGCTCTGCTGGGCTGCACTGTGGGCCAAGGAGAAATGAGGAAGAAGACAAGCTGGAGTTTGGGCCCGTTGTGGCTTGAGCCCTTTTGCTGCTGGGCCGAGACACTCATATATTATATATATATATATATATTTTTTTTTTCTTTTCTTTTGTTTTTTTTTTTTTCTAAATACATAATAACATATGTATTTTTTTTTTTTTTTTTTTGAAGAAATTGTATCTCTTTTTTTTTTCTCTTTTTTTTTTTCTTTTTTTTTTCTAAATACATAATAACATATGTATTCAAAATTTTTTTTCGAAGAAACTGTAATTTAATTTTGTACAAAGAAAATTGCAAATTTTCTTAACAAAAATAAATTTGTAATGAAATTGACCTTCTTTAATAAAACATTTATTCTTTTGATTTTGATGTGATTGAACTCGAAATTTCGAATATTCAAGCTGCCTACGTACCCCTCTAAAGAAGAGATCAAGTCGTAACGTAGTTCAAATACATGCATATTTTTTTTTCTTGGTATTTTCTTTTTGTGCCGTTTGCAGTTTCAACTCGTGCAGGCAAGGAGCGTTGGTGTCGTTTGCAGTTTCAACTCGTGCAGACAAGGAGCGTTGGTGTTGCCTTTTATGCTCGTGCAGACCAGGAGCATTGTGCCATGCAGTTTAGGCTCGTGCGGGCGAGGAGCCTTGTGTCTTGCAGTTTAGGCTCTTACAGACAATGAGCTTTGGTGAATTTGTCAAGCAATTTTGGAGAGGCGTTCCTCACAATCTTCATAGCAAGGAGCCTTGACCGAGTGATTGAAGAAGTCTTCGGGCAAGAAATCACGCATCGTGATGGGGATGGACGATCTATATGTCGAAATTTCATCATCTTCAACACGTTCACGTTGCTTCGAAGGTTGACAAGAGCTGCTTTGCCCCCTTTCCGATTGGCGGACTTGTGGAGGAGACGTATGCTTCTTGTGCAATTTCTTAGGAGTGACTTGAGTCCATCCTTCAACTTTGCTTGTCTTGGAGGATGCCCCCAACGGTTGAGGTGAAAACTTTGAGTCGGAAGAGCCAGAAGTGAAGGTGGTATAGTTTGACTTCACCACATCGTCCAGATCTAGCTCGATGATTCCTTTCTGAGCCAACTTCATGATGAGATCTTTCAGCACAAAACATTTTTCTGTCGGATGACTGATGAAGCGGTGGAATTTACAGTACCTTGGACTGTCGGTACGATTCATCTCTTCCGGCCGTCTGCACTCAGGCAAACTGATCACCTTTTTGTCCAACAGGTCATCCAGCATGGCAACTACAGCAGAGTCGGGGAATGGATAAATCTTTTCCTCAAGCTCCTTCAAAGTGCGTCTACGCATCTCTTGATCACGAAAAGCTTCGGTTTGAATCGCCTTGCCTCGTGTGGAGATTTTGACGGGAGCTGTGTTGACCGTCATCGCTTCCTTGGTGGGTTTCCATGCAGCCTTTTCCACCTTTGTCCCAAGAACTTTGTCGTTCTTGTAGTCGGCGATCGGTTCTTTCTTCCCATGATGAGCGATGCTCAACTCCATGTCATGAGCGCGAGTGGCCAATTCCTCGAAGGTCCGTGGTTTAATGCCTTGAAGGATGTATTGCAAACCCCATTGCATGCCTTGGATGCACATCTCGATTGAAGAGGTTTCCGAGAGCCTGTCTTTACAGTCGAGGCTTAGAGTGCGCCATCTGTTGATGTAGTCAATGACTGGCTCGTCCTTCCACTGCTTTGTGCTCGTTAGTTCTAGCATGCTCACAGTGCGGCGGGTACTATAGAAGCGGTTGAGGAATTCCCGCTCTAACTGCTCCCAGCTGTTGATGGACTCAGGCTCTAGGTCTGTGTACCACTCAAAGGCGTTTCCTTTCAGCGAGCGCACAAACTGCTTGGCGAGGTAATCCCCTTCGGTTCCTGCGTTGTTGCAAGTTTCAACGAAGTGGGCAACGTGCTGTTTCGGGTTTCCCTTTCCATCAAATTGCATGAACTTTGGTGGTTGATATCCCCTCGGCATTTTTAGGGCATCAATCTTCTTGGAATAGGGCTTCGAGTAGAACAAGGAGGTATGTGAGCTCCCTTCGTACTGTGCCTTGATGGTGTTGGTGATCATCTCCTGCAGCTGCTGGATAGAAAGAGATCCCATGAGTGCCGCTGCTTGGTCTGGCTCCGGCTTCCCATCGATTTTCTTCACCGGGGGTTCTTCGTCTCCGCCAGCTCCTCCCTTTAGTGGATCATCTTCTGGGTCGGGTTTATCGTCGTCCTGCGCCTCCAGTCGGTTGACTAGTGCTGCAATTTGCAAGTCTTTTTCTTCCACAGTTCGGGTTAGCCTTGCGATTGCTTCATTCATTTGAGCCAGTTGTTCTTCAACGGAGGTAACGCCGATAGTCATGACTTGTGCGACCAATAGACGTGACTTTCCTTTAGACATCCAGGATGCTGATGAAGAACGTCGTTGGCTGCTTTGGGATGTCATCTTGTGTGCCCCAACATCGTGCTTCGGTGCCCCCAGTGAGGTCAGGTTGATGACATACTCACACCTTGGATGCTCCCCTTGCTCTTTTAGCGGCACCAATTTTGAAGTGGCATGTTGAGGAGCGGTTGTGGCGCCAATGGATTGTCCGTTTGCGGCAGAAGTGCTTAGGATCCTTCCTTCAGTGGTTGCGAGAATGGCTTGTCCCTTGCTTGATGCCATTGACTTTGAGGTGTGCTTGGATTCCTTGAACGGAGAAAGAGATGAGAGGTAGAGATTATCCCACCGGGCGTGCCAATTTGTGAACACGGAAAATTCCTGAAACGAAAGAGACAAGAACAACGACGTGCACAAACAAATATTATGTATTTGATGATTTTGGGTTACAATCTCTCTCTAATTTGATCCTCTGATTCGATCTCCGTAAGGTGTTGATTTGTGGGATGTGCGATTGATCCAAGGGCCGTCGAGGCTTGATCTTGGATGAACGAGGATGAACGGATCTTCAATGGCTTTTGAGCTTGATCTTGAAGAATGGTGATTGACGGATCTTCAAGGGCTTTTGGGCTTGATCTTGAAGAACAGTGATGAACGGATTTCCGAGGGCTTTTGGGCTTGAACTCGAAGAATAGTGATGAACGGATCTTCGAGAGCTTTTGGGCTTGAACGGATCTTCGAGGGCTTTTGGGCTTGATCTCGAATAACAGTGATGAACGATGAACGCTTTCTTCAAGGGCCGTCGGGGCTTGGGCTTGATGAACAGCGGATGAGCGGATTTGTTGATGTTGTCGATCCAAAGGGGCCGTTGGGGCTTGATCTTGGAAGAACGGATGATGAACGATGGTGCTTTCTTCAAGGGCCGTCGGGGCTTGATCTTGAAAGAGCGATGGACGAAGAACGAAGAACGAAGAGAGCTTTCTTGATTCTTCGGGAACCTGGATGCTTGAGAGCTTCGGAGCTTCAGAGCTTCAGAGCTTCAAGGTGTAATATGAATTGGTCCTCCAAATGAATGAAATGGGCTTGTATTTATAGAATTTTCCAAGGCCTAATTTTGAATATAATATCCCAGATGAAATAAGTCGTTTCTGCCAGGTGTTGACACGTGTCTTATTTGATGACTTTTCCAACTCATTTCAATTTTCGTTGAGTCACATGCTACGTGTAAAATTTATGTAATACATGAGCGTTGACACTTTGATTTATTGGTCAACATTTATTTACCGAAATTTCGATGTCTACAATAACAAAGTATCAAAATTCTACCAAAATAACCAATAAATTAATACTAAGATTAGGGTGAAATATATGGTATAATATGGACTCATCAAGTGGGGTGATCATATTTAAACCCATTATTTTCTTTTTGCACCCACAAATATGGGATTCCAACACTCCCCCTCACGAGTAACCTCATTTAGTGGTTCACACGTGGGGATCCACACACTGGCAATTGAAACTCAGATGTCGGCTCTATGTTAAGAGTCCATACTTATTTTCAATAGAACTCATAGGCTGGCTCTATGTTAAGAGTCCCAGCTTGTTTCCTTCCTGGTGACAAGCTCATTAGCTTGCACGGGCCTGAACCTTGACTTTGATACCTTGTTGGAATTTTTAGATCGACGAGCCCGGGAGCCCCACTCTAACAATACCGATACTATCTCCAACTTTACCATCTGCCCAATCCGTCAGGTGTGAAATTTTAGTACAAAATGCCTCGATAATAGTTAAAGTAGAGTGATTATATTTAAACCCATTATTTTCTTTTTGCACCCACGTACCGAAGTGGGATTCCAACACGATTGAAAAAGATAAGAAAAAAAGGGGGAAGGAGAGAACTGTAATATAAGAGGAAGAAATGAATTGTGAAGCTACCAGTTTTGTATTGGAAAGTAAGTGGGTACGTTGCCATTTGCCCGTAGTCCAAATTTTGGCCTCCTTTTTTCGTCAACATTGAAAGAGAGGCCTAGCTTGTTTCAAGATTTGAGTAATACGTACAATACATGTGATCATCAAGACAAGAACTTGCTTGGCTGGTTAAACTACTTGACAGATTATGACAACTTTAGTCTTGCGTGATTTGTTTTAATTGCAAATTAAGCGAAGAAGTCACTCACGTAACTTCAACTTGTCCACTTTTGTGAAAACAGCATCGCTACCTATTATATATGTCAATATACAAGGGTTAACAATTTACTACTAATAATAGTGTTATTGCTTTAAATTTACTACTTGCACATATGCGAAGATGCATAGTTTCATCACGAAAGATTTTGATATTTTTAATAGCTGAACTATTATAAGTAATAATATATTTTATTAAGTTTCGATGGGCTACATTCCTTGAGCATATATATTTTAATTTTATTAATGGAATCGTGACCAAAAAAGGCTTCTGGCGTGGGATTACATTCTTTAGGTCTGTAATTCCGTTTTCAAGACAAACATGTAAATCGTCTTCAACAGATGGTAGCCTGTTATAATATAGTATAAATGAGCATGATTCTGTGTTTATTGCGTTACTAATTTTCTTTAAGAAAATATGCCCATAGACAAATGTGTCGGCCTTAAGCTTTTGTCTTCATCATAGGACGGTAACACCCAAACATTCTCAAACCAATCTTTTATATTTATTTTGTGTGTGAATTTTTTTGTGTTCTTTTTTTATTAGTTGACATGTGTTAGTCTAAGACGACAAAGTTAAGAATGATTAATGAAATTTACACTTTGAATGCGATCCCTAACTATTAATATTCTTTTACTGAAATTTTGTTAGTTTTTAGATTTTGATCGAAGTCCATGACATTAATGTAATAATGTAAGTTACTATATTTTTTTAAGTTAAAAATTAAAATTTGTAATTTGTAATTGTTTATATTAATGAGATTTTAAATAGAACCCATAATTTGTGGGATTAAAAATAATAAAATATAAATTATACTCTCTATTATATTGTGTGTATACACACACACACGTAAATTTCTTCGATCGAACTTGACATGGATACATTCTCAAATCAATAAAAAAGAATGTACCCATATAACTTTAAAAATGGATTAAAATTTTTGAATGGATTTTATATTAAAAAAAAAGGTATATTTTACATATAACAAATTGGTATATTTAAGAATGGGTACATTTAAGATTTAAAAAAAATTGAAAAATTATATGAATGGGTACATTTAAGATTAAAAAATTAAGAATCTTTTTATTAAAAAAAAAAACTAATAGGTACAAACTTAATCTAATTTTATTTTTTATTATTTTGGAAATGTTTGAATTGAAAATTAATTAGGAGTTTAATAAAGGTGTGAGTATTAAACCCTAAATTAATTACCCATTTTATATTAAAAATTATGTAATAAACATGTAAATTCATTATCACATTAATCCTAGGGACTTCAATCAAAATTTGAAAATTAATAATGTCTCAATCAATGAACATTAGAAATTAGGGACCAAATACTAATTTTTCCTTAATAAAATTAACCCGTTTTAATCAATGATGAGGTCACTAAAAAACCACACATAAAATGGGTGCAAAAGATTTGAACTACTGTTAGCTTACTGATTTTTCTCTTCTTAAATCTGAAAAACAAAAATGTTGGAGACTATCTTTTTAAATTATTTGTAAATCATAGGATGTAACGGTTAATGATTGCCTCATCATATGTCTACATAATATGGTCTAGAAAGATGGTGTCTTTTTCTTTAAAAAATTTGTACAATTTAGTTCTAAATTCTCATATTGAAAAAAAAAATATGGATATGTTTGTTATAATATTAGAGCATATTGTGCTATGTGATAATGCAGCCACTCAACTTTTCCATATCTTTCATCACCCATCATTCATGTTTTTCTTTTTAGTTATTCACCTTCCACTAATTTGTTTTCAAGCTATTAACTGTTTGTTCATTATATTCTTTTTGAAAGGGATGCGATTTCTTTCAATCCCTATGATACAATATCAAATTTCTTATTATGTGTACTGAAGTTCGAATCCCTCCTCAATCCTCTTTATAATTAGATTAATTTAGCTAAACTATAGCTTGTATTAAAAAATAGTCTTATTTAAAAATATTAATAATAGCTCTATAATAGTTCGAATTCTCCCTCTCAGTTATAGGAACTCTTCCTTTTCAGTTAACATACGCAGGTCATTCGAGTGTGAAATATATTAATTTTTAATGTGAGTTAAGAAACGAGAATAGAATTTATAAATTGTATATATGATATATATTTTTCTGGTAATAAACATACTATAAGATGCTAACATTAACAGTAATGTCATTTTCTGCCGGATTCGACATAATTTATAAAATAATCCTTGTGGGATTCCAAAAACCGCAACATATATACCATTCTAAAATCTTGTTTTGAATAAAAATAATTAATATACAGTCTCTTTTATAGATGCTCTCCACATATTAAAATCAAGATACTGCCAAGTCATACGGGACTCACGAGAGGATCCTTTCTAGATCCTCTAATCACATTCATTTATTTTATATTGTACGGTCAGTTCTTGTCAGATACTATTTATATTCAATTTTTAATAAAAAAATTATAATGATTTTTTACCGCACAATGTACAATGACTAGATGTGATTAAAGAATCCTCATAATCCTCACAAAGAGAATCAAGCAAGTATCGTCATGAAGGACTCACATATATAGTTGGGTCCACATCAACCCACACGTCATCATTGTCAATTATTACACAACAAATTGATAATTGGTTTTTTGAAGAACTTCAACTTTTATATGGGATCAGAACATGTTGTTTATGCATAAATCTAATGAATAAACTTTATGCTGCTTTGTTTATGTTATTTATATATTAGGCTTGAAAATTCTTCATAATAAGATGTTGTATTAAGAGTATAAATTTCACGTCTATAAAAAAAAACCCAATGCACATGCTTGTAAAATTAGTCTAATTTTCATATTAATTCTATAGTAGAATCAAAATATCTTTTATGTAGGCAACCATTAAGGTGCACCCTAAATCTCACAATTTGCACAAAGCTTTGGTTCAGGTGGCAGCCATGGCAACTGTTACACGTGTCGACAAGAGAACCTATTCCGCCATTAATCCCACCTCCATTTTCACCTCCTGCAGTTTCCATGATTCAGTGGTTTTGGTCAGCTATTTGGTGCTTCTGCTTTCTTCATCAACCATCACTCCATCTTTTGGGGTTTCTGGTAATTATCAATGGCACTAATTGACATGTTTATCTTAAAATCTAATTTGTATGTGTTTTTATCATTAATAATATTCGTACGAATAGGTGTTGGAGAAGAGAGCGGTTCGTATCCGAAAATTCTGAGGGATGAGGCTGTGGCTAGACTTCACCAGCTTGGACGGGTATGATATTTCCAGACTTCATGTTCCCTTTCTCTTTTTTTTTTTTTAAAGTACTAATTTTATATAAAAGATGGAGATATTAAATTAATTCGATATATACTAATTAATTTATCTAGAACCCATGAATTTTCTATTTTTCATGGGTTTGATGATTGTCTATTTGAAATATATAATCTTAAGTAGGGTTCTTGCAATTGTTACAACTACTGTAACGGTAACTGTAATCCTTAGCAGCTCAGACCTTTTCTTTTTCCTTGCATTGGTTTGGTGTTTCTTTTTGGGTTCTCATAACTCAATTTTGCAAATCCATGTATGTTATGGTAGTGAAAGTGATCATGTTTTAATTTTGATTTTGTTGCCTTGACCCTTGACCATCAGGTAAGTGATGGTGATGGATATCTTGAGAGGACATTCATGAGCCCGGCTGCTCTGAGGGCAGGAAATCTTATCCGGGAATGGATGGAAGACGCGGGTTTGAGAACGTCAGCTTCTATCCATCTGTGTATCCAAAATGTGTTTCAGGAATTCTTGTCTCATGTTTTGTCTTGATTTTCAGATGGGTTGACTGCTTGGGGAATGTACACGGTCGAGTTGAGGGAAGGAATGCTAGTGCGGAAGCTCTGTTAATGGGTTCTCATTTGGTAATATTTTCTTCCCTCAGTTTCCTAATTATTTGAACTTAAACTTGGGACTATTGTATCCTGATATTTAACAATTCGGGTTATAACAGGATACTGTTGTTGATGGTGGGAAATTTGATGGAGCATTAGGCATCATTTCTGTGTTATCTGCATTGAAGGTTTTGAAGGTCAATGGAAAGTTGGGAGAACTAAGCCGGCCAGTTGAGGTCAGTGAACAATTAAAGTTTTATGGGAAAGATATATATCGGCGCTTTATTGAAATGATTTTAGAAGTTTTCTGTGGTAATATTCTCCTATGTGTTTATCTTACTTGAATAGAGGTTTTGTGAAACCATACCAATTTTTCATCTGGAGATATCTCAAAGTGGAATTGCGTGTAGGGTCTAATCTATTATGCCTTTTCGATTAAGTTTCATCATTAACTCTCTATTTTCCAATTCGTGGCCTTTTCATTCAAGTTGTATATTTCGTCGGAGTGAAATTAAGGGAAATTTAACCTGTTTAGTTTTCCAGTTAGTCCCTTCATGTTTTACAGTATGTAGGAGCAGAAATTTCTTGCAAAACTGTATGTGGAGTGACTCTGTAGTGGCTATACCAGAAATCTAACTATTTGTTTCATGCTATCTATGCTTCACAACATTGCAGGTAATAGCATTTAGTGATGAAGAGGGAGTAAGGTATCAGTCTACATTCTTAGGCAGTGCTGCTGTAGCAGGAATTTTACCCGTTTCAGCACTCAAAATATCCGATAAAAGGTTTCCTCGGATAATTCCCATTATATATCTGTTTGAAACACTATTTACCATCAATGTACTTACATGTAATAAATCCTTGTTCAGTGATGTAACAATTGAAGATGCTCTTAAGAAGAACTCCATAGAAATTACAGAGGAGCACTTGTTGCAGCTTAAATATGACCCAAAGTCGGTCTGGGGTTATGTTGAGGTACGGTGACCTATGCTGGTTGTATTGTATTAGTATCATCGCCTTATAAGTTATTCTAGCATTTGACCCTCAATATTCATGTTGCAGATTCATATTGAACAAGGACCTGTACTAGAATGGGTTGGCTTTCCTCTAGCTGTGGTTAAAGGCATAGCTGGACAGACACGAATAAAGGTATACGATTATGAAATATTTCCGTTTGCATAGTTGCATCATATCTAAATTGTGGTCCATTTTTTTATGAAAAAGAAGATAATTCTTATATAGTGAGTAATTCTATTTTGTGGCTGAATATTATTTTTGGAATTCGTGGGCAATTCAAAATCGAGATAAACATAATATATGAAAAATTGGATGAGTATCATGAACTACATATATGTGTACAGCTCACAAAGGGTACAATCTTGTAAAATTTTATGGCAAAACTCAGTCAATAAGAGATTTGCACGGAAGCTCTTTACAAGTAATATAGACTTTATTTGATCATCGACGTCTTGTTGCAATTTTAGCTTCTTATCTTGATTGAGCAGTTTGATATGCATAAATGTTGTAGGTTACGATGAGAGGTTCCCAGGGGCATGCTGGAACAGTTCCAATGTCTATGCGTCGTGACCCTATGGCTGCTGCTGCTGAAGCAATTTATTCATTAGAAAGCTTATGTAAAAGCCCTCAAGATTTTTTGTCTTTTGATGGTCAATGCAAAAGTTTCTCGATGGAGTCGCTTTCAGCTTCGCTTGTTTGTACTGTTGGAGAGATATCAACTTGGCCGAGTGCAAGCAACGTCATTCCTGGCCAGGCAAGAAGTTCACCTCACGACACTGTCAAATTTGATAACCAGCCCAAAGGTGGTTAGTTATCATTCACTTCTTAACATCTGTAATGAAAATGAAACTCTTGGTTTCAGGTAACATTCACCGTAGATTTACGTACGATAGATGACATGGGACGTGAAGCTGTTGTGTATGAGTTTTCTAACCAAGTGTATCAAATTTGTGATAGACGCTCTGTTTCTTGTACAATTGATCGTAAGGTAAGGGACTTTCCTATCCTAGTTAATCTTTTTGCAGGAAGCTTAACTGTTAACATTATATGGTTTGTATTTTTCAGCATGATGCAGGTGCAGCCATTTGTGATTCTGAGTTGAGTTCAAAGCTGAAATCTGCAGCATATATCGGGCTCAAGAGAATGACAGGTGCAGCCATTGAGGATGAAATTCCCGTGTTAATGAGTGGAGCAGGACACGATGCAATGGCTCTATCTCATTTAACCAAGGTTTGTTTTCATTTTCCAGAGAATTATGAATCATGAACCATGTTATTGTTTGTTTTATTTTCTTGTGGACAATTCTGGCCTGAGAACTTGTGAACAGGTGGGAATGCTTTTCGTGCGCTGTCGAGGAGGCGTAAGTCACTCCCCTGAAGAGCATGTATTGGACGACGATGTTTGGGCATCTGGTTTGGCAATTTTGGCATTCATAGAGACTCAACTGTAAACTGCAGGATTTATTGACACGGATTATTGCAGAACATCTAAATAGTCTTAGAACGTATAAGAAATTTGTCAATTGTACAGTTTCAGGTGGCTGTTTTGTGTATAGTTTTTGCTCGCTCTTATGAGGTATCATATTATCTGCAATGTGAATAATAGTCTTTTTTTCGTTTCGTGTACTCAAGAGTGTTTGTATTATTTCTGAAACTAGTGTCATTTCCGACTTGGAGGTTAAGATTGACCTACCCTCAAAACCTATGCTTTAGTCCGATAGGGCTATAATTGGTGTTATTTGCAATTTTATTACCTTGGCTTTTTATAACGGTTCCAACTTTAAAGAGAACTTGTATGGCTCAGGTTCACTGCCATGCTAGCATTCAATGTTAATAACATGAGAACATGTGAGGAAAAAAAAACAATTATTCTTGTATTATTTACACAAAACGCGTAGCTGTATATCCATGCCATGCAAGTTCATCTCAGCTGCAAGAGTTTTGATGAGTTGTTGATGTAAGGAAGTATTTGTTTGAAATGTTTAAAAAGGTTGAGGTCAATTGGAAAGACACTAAAAGGTTAGGGAGTTTTAGGTACTTAAACTAAATAAAAAATACTAATATTTTAATACAAATTGACTAGCTATTTAGTTTAGAGGTGGAGATGCACTTGGACAGTTACTATTCACTGCATGCAGTTACTGTTTATTTAAGAGAATTGAGTTGCCTATTGTCCAGGAAGCCTTACTACACTTTCTCTCCCCCTTGTACATATATGTGTCGATCATCCAAATCTAGAGATTTAGTAGTTTGCTTTCTTAATTATGATAGTGAACTTGTATTTGTTGTTCTTGCTTGGTTTCTTTTGTCAACACCTTAGATCTGTTCATACTTTACACCAAAGAGTAGGAGTCCAGTTTTTACCCAAAAACAAAAAGAAATAGGAGTCCGGTCCGTCGTATATAACAATTCAAGAGATAGTGAGACTGATGGATTATGAAACGACAAGGAAAATATGAGGGAAAACATCTACTGCATTATCGGTTTTAAGAGTTAAGTACTTCACTTTAATTATTCTTCACTCTCTTTCATACCATATATTTGTGTATGTATGGTTGTTATATAATTTTCTTGTTATATGTTTCGACTCTCAGTTGAGCTCTCTTTGGATCAAACGTCGGATAATTGGCCAAGCACGAAGATATATGGTAATTCTTCTTGTGTAAGTGTTCACATTACCCTTTTGTTTAGTACGTAATTTAATTTTCATTAATTTTAATGGCTTTTAGTTGTGGTGTGAATGCTGTGAGTTTGAGTTATAACTTTTTGACATCGTTCTTGCATTTACTCTAGGGTATTTAATAAGGTATTTATATATTTTTTTTAGTACAACCATATATTTTTGTGTTAAAATGATGGAGAGTTTGGCTAAATCACACAATGAGCAACTTAATTTGGTATTGAATTCGTCATCTACGAAATTTCTTAACGTTTCCAAGTAAAGAGGAATACCACCAGACCGTAGTACTGAGTAACAATAAGGTATTTGTCTTAAAAAACAACAGTAAAAACACTAGAACAATTTTTAGAAGATTATGAGTTATGATATTGATTGCACCGAGAGGATAATTATCAAGCACCGTACTGAATCTGTAATTTGCCACACGATTATTAGTGGTTGGCGTGATGCGAAGAGGCATAAGAGATGGGGTTCATCTGTTACATCAATTGAAGTGTTGGACCGTTACAAAGTTATAAATCATTTGCAACATGTTATCAATTACTAGCAAGGTTATCTCATGCTTATGAATCAAATACCATCTGCCAAACCTAATCTCGATGGTGCTCTTAGAATTTAAAAAATAAAATAAAAAATCAGTTTGTGTTCCTTAAAAATGATTTTGTGTTATGAATAGTTTTCGTAAGTCGTAAGTCGTAACACAAAGTTATTTTTCAAGGGACACAAATTGGTTTCTTTTAATATTAAGAGTACTACCGAGATAAGGTTTGGCTGTAATATTTAATTCATAAGCACAGGAAACATAAGTTATATACGTTGTTAAGAAAGTATAACTTTGTAGCGGTCTACCACTTCAATCAATGTAACAGATAAATCCTCATCCTTTATGCCTCTTCGCATCCTTAACCAATCACTAG
This sequence comes from Malus domestica, assembly GCF_042453785.1. Taxonomy (NCBI): domain Eukaryota; kingdom Viridiplantae; phylum Streptophyta; class Magnoliopsida; order Rosales; family Rosaceae; genus Malus; species Malus domestica. The sequence goes on along the minus strand of NC_091670.1, from coordinate 34,485,304 downwards.
TAATTGTGTCCCAAATTACACAGATTGAGTGTGGGGAATATCATATACTCCATGACTTTCTAAAAACTGTTCCTAGTATTTCCTACTGTGATTTTGAAAACAAATGGCTTATATACCACTTTTACTTGACCATGTATTCCTGAAAATTTCCAATTAGAATAAATGCAAGAACCATGCCGAATATGGGTTTTATTCAAGAATCTGGATATTGAGAAAGCAACTGCAGAAATGAGATTTTCCTTCTAAAGCAAGAAAGTGAGAGGTTAAAAAAAAATTTAAAAAAAAAACACCCCTTTGACAAAGCATTAGATATTTGTTGGGTGGCCAATAGAAAGCTCCATCACTACTCTATACGGACCGCATGCTTGACACCTTCCTTGTGAAGGCTTTGCTGCCTACCAAACCAAGGCAGGGTCATCGAGAGGGGGAGTCGGATTTTTTTTTTCTCCTATTTCTATTTTTTTTTCTCACTTTCTCTCACATTTTGTTTTTTGTCTTTTTATCTTTATAAAAAAATTAATATAAGATGTTAACGTGACTTAACCGTAGTCATTCAAATAGAAAGAAACAAAGATGGTAAGAGAGATTAGGAGGGGATATAATCCTCCCCTCCCTCTTATATATGTGTGTCCATCATCCGTATCTAAAGATTTAGCAGTTTTCTTTCTTAATTATGATGGTGAACTTCTGTTTTTGTTTTTTCTTAGTTTCTTTTGTTAACACTTTATACAGTTTTATAACTGTGTTTTTTTCTTGTGCGTATTTAACTTTTGAAGTTTACAAAAGTTAATATCACTTGCAATCTACCGTTTACTCATGTCGAAGATCAAGGGAATGCATTACTTTACTATATTGGCCCTCTTGTATTTTCAAATTTGTAAAAGTATCAATGGACAATGATGGTATGTTTCACACAATAACAAAACATGAGTAGAGTTGTAGACATTCTAAACACAATTAATGGAAGTGGAAATCAGCATTGTTTGAGAGCGTATACTATGGCCGAAATATCACTTACTATAACGATGGGCAAAGACAATTTGAGTATGCAAAAAATTTATTTGTGCATATAATCGATTATGTTGTTTTTGTAAGTATAGTTCTATTTTTTCGAGGTTATTTATAAAAATATTAATAAAATCATTTGCAAAGAGTGTTAACGTTTGTTTATTGTGTAGGGTGCAAAGAGGTTCACATTAACACTCTTTGCAAATGGTTTCTTTGATATTATTATAAATAACCCCGAAAAATGGAAACCTACACTCATAGAAAACAATGTAATTGACTATATGCACAAATAAATTATATATACTAAAACTCAGTTTCTGAACACTGTTCATTAACAGTGATTTGACGAATTTGCCCCTCGGTTTCTTCTTGATCTCCCGTTGTGCTGCCTCTTTTACACAGTGAAATGACCACTTTGTCCTGGCTGGCCACGCATTCTTCATCAATGGCCTTTCCTGTTGGATTTCTCTGTTGTTTCATTCTCTGCCTTCCATTTCCTGCAATCGCTTTTTTTTTTCTCAGCTCCACGTCTACACGTGTTGGTCATCGTGGAAAGAAAAGTGGTGGAAAGCCGACGAAAGCAGTGGAAAAACCCATTTTCTTTTCCATTCGCTAATCTCAGAAAGGGCATCCCCTCCCATCGCCGTTCTCGAGTTCTTTCGATGAAGTTTTCTCTCTCATTTTCTTGCTAAAAACGACAGAACCAGTCAAAATTTGTGCAGATCTTTTTTCTGGAACAATAGAAACGATGCGCTGTTCTTCCCTCATTCTCCAGGTTCCTCCCTCTTTCCTCTTCATCCGTTGGACAACGTCTCCTTCGTTTCGACCTCTCTCTTAGAAACACAGTGGAGATCTCTTCAGTTTTCTCTCCAGTCTTCTTTGTCAGGATCTCTGGAGAAAAAAAGTTGATTTTTTTTTTTCAGTTTTTGGTTTGTGGGTTTTTAATTTTTTTGACTTTTTGTGCAGGTAAAGGAAGAACCCAGAAGAGATATGTTCACTGAAGGACTTGACAGGAGCGCCCTTCATGGGGTTAGAAAGGTTTGTGAAGAAAAATCATTACCATCTTCCTTTTTTCGAATTTAAAAAATAAATAAAGTAGGGTTTAATTTTACTGTTGTTTGATTTAGTCCTCAGCACCATTCGTGGTATTTTTACTCATTCACTACCCGAAAAATAAAACCCATATATTTTTTTTTAAATTTTATGAATTTTGGTGTGATTTTGGTTGTTGATGTTTTCTCAGTGATTGAATTCTGGGTTTTTAGCCGTACCCAATTTTAGTCGACCCATGGAGCATAGGGCGTTTGCCCCTGTTTGCTTTCCTTTTCTCACCAGACATCTCTGCCAGCATGATCCGCCAAACTCGCCGATCGCGTCTGCTCTCGTGGACTAGGTATGACTTCTATCACTTTCCGTTTGTTTCCCGGGAAAATTTAGGGCTAGAAAGTGTGTAGAATTTTAATCTTTAAACTTTAAACTGTCCTATGCAAAGAGAAATTGAAATTTAATTCCAGGTTCTGTATTGCTCTATAATTGAAGGTCTTCTACTCCCTAAAAGGCTGATTAACACCAGCAACCACAACACCAACAAGGACTACTGCAGCTTAGGTACAATTAAACAACCATAATTCCCAAGTTTTGATTATTATTTTTTACTAATTTGCTATCTTTTAAATATAATCATACCATCCGTGTTGATATGAACAGTCCATAATGTGTTTATTGTGTTGAAAGATGCGGAAAAAAATGAAAAATTTGGTGTGAGTTTGTTGCGTTTTGGTTTAATAGTTTGGGGAATGTGGAGTTGTTACTTCAAAATTGAAATTTAATGGGAATGCCATGATTGAAATTTTATAGCAATGATGAATGAGCCAATCTGAAATACCAAATTACAGCTGATGAACTCACTCCTATATGACTATTACTGCATATACTCATCTTTTATTTCGTTGGATTTTATTTTTATTTCATTTTTTTTGGTTTTGCAAAGAACTGAATTTTATCTTATCTATAGCTCTATACGCATGTAGTTTTTCTCTTTTTTGGTTTCGAGTATGTGGTTGGTTTTATTTAACAATCTTTTGGAATATAGAGAATCTTTGCATCAATGTCTTATTCTTGGATTTCCTGATGATTTGGCATTGAGATGTTAAGCAAAGGTGTCCCATGGGAACCACAGATTGTTCGAAACTATCTCAAAGAAGTGGAGAGATTTGTTACGTAGCTCCAGACTATGCCAACTATGAAGCTCTAGAAAAATGGTGCGGAAATTGGCTGTTTGTCATTGATGAGGTATAATCCAATAGCTAATAAGTATGCTCCTATATTCGACACTTTAATTATGTCTAGAACTAATGTTGTTATTACTACTTTCATTTTTACAGAAGGAAAGGTTTTTTGTTCTTCATTTCTTGCTATATCATCTAGGGTTGTGCAAACTATTCATTATAGGGGATCCCTTCATGTATATAGTTGTTTCTTGCTAAGATTTCCGCAAACTATTTTTGTTATGTCGAAGTTGAAATCTTTTTTTACGATTGTAAATAGATTTCACATGTATGCAAATAGTATATATACACATTATAACTTTCTACATATTTTGTACAGTTTCAAAACCCGCGGCATCGCGCGGGCACTCTTGCTAGTTTCTCCTAAACTCAAATTCTCGCCAGTAAGTGATCTTTTGGCCATAGTATGTGTTCAAACAATGCCAATTTCCACTTTCATTGATTGTGTTCAGAATGTCTATAACTCTATGTTGCTGTTATTGTATGCAACAAACCATCATTTTCCATTGATACCCTTGAGAAATTTGAAAATGCAGGAGTGCCGTTATAAGAAAGTAATACCTTCCTTTCGTGGACATGAGCAAAGGGTGTAACGCAAGGTTGGGCAGATAGTTTTTTGTTCATAAGCATGAAAAACCTTGCCAGTAATTCATACCATGTTGCGAAGAAAATACAACATTGTAGCGGTCCAACTCTTTAATTGTTGTAACAAATAAATTCCCATCCTCTAAGCCTCTTTGCATCAAGACTCACCCCGACGCTGTCGCCTTTCCTCGCTGGACAAGACGAGCAAAAAAATTTGAAACTTAATGGACAAGGAACTCTACTCCTTGGCCTACAAGTAAACTCAATAAAACTTAAAACTAATTTCCAACAAAAAACACTGAAGATTTTAATTAAAAGATGAGAAGCGCTCGCGCATTCTTGTCTATCATTATGAAAGTGATTTCAACAAAGGGTAAGCTAGGAAGTCGCATCACATGGTTTTCAAATTGAAGAGATTTTTTTAATGTGTGTGAAACACGGGCAGTACATCATATGTTATTATACAAGTGGAAGAAAGTTTTTTTTTCAAGTGTCCCTTCATTTATATAATGGCGTATGTGCCCATGTTCCAAGCACATTAAAAAATCTCTTGCAAATTTGATCTAAAGAATTAATCTACCTAGCTTTCTCTTAACTAAAATATATATGCTTGGAATTTCATATCCTAAACAACATGAGAAAATAATGTTCCGTAAGTGACATGAAATCACTTTTCATGCATGCATATCGGAAGTCCATGATTTATTTTATTGCATAGTAGTATCATACATTACATTACAATAACAGCTAGGCATCGATTACTACCAACATTTCATTTTATTTTTCCCATCTCCTTCTCCAACGAGCCGCTTTGAGTGCAATTGCTAGGGCTGCCTTGTCTTTGATGTTGTCGAAGAATCTAAAATAGGCATACCTCCATGACTTCTTTATTATTAAAGTGCCACAAACTCCCCAGAAGCCTACGACAAAGCCGAGTATCACACTGACATACAACCAAAGCCTTTCTTCTTTATCTGTGTTGTCTTCTACATGCAAAGGTTGTCTTGTAGGCGTCTCATCTCCAGGGCAAGAAGTTGAAAGAGGAGCACCGCACAATGATGGATTTCCCTCGTAAATGGATTTGTCAACCAGCGTTTGTAGCTGGTTGCCTGTAGGAATTCTTCCTGTCAAGTTGTTGTAGGACAAGTTCAAGTGAGACAGGAAGGTAAGAGAAGAAAGGCTTTGAGGAATATGTCCTGAAAGGTGGTTGAGCGAGAGATCAAGATTTTCCAGCAAACGCAAGTTTCCAATCTTCGAGGGAATCTTTCCACTTAATTGGTTCATCGACAAGTTCAAGGTGCCCAATTCAATGAGACTGCTTACTTCTTCGGGGATTTCACCTTGTAAATTATTTGACGAAAGATCAACGCTCTTTACATATTGCATTTGGCTGCGTCCATAGTCGAGTTCTCTCCCTTTTGATGTGACTGTTGTTTGCGCATCATATATATATCGATAGAGGTACCATTCACTGGAATCATTACCGCCTAGAGAAGCAGAATCCACTAGAGAAGTCATATTATTCAAACACTTTGGAATGCTACCTGAAATGTTGTTGTGACCAAGGTCGAGGATGTGAAGGTAGATGAGACTGCAGAATTGTTGGGGAATCTGTCCGCTCAAAAGATTGGATCCCAATTGTAACAGTTGCAATGTTGATACATTTGATCCAATCCATAAGGGCAGGTTTCCCGTGAATTTGTTCCCTCCCAGATCAAGCCGCCTCAAAGTAGAACAATTGTTCAAGGAAAAAGGAATTTCGCCGGTGAACTTGTTGTCGTTCATCTTTAAAACTTGAAGAGACCTTGGGATACCCACTGAAGTCGGAACATTACCAGAGAGATTGTTGTATGCAACATCGACAACAGTTATTATGCTCCACAAACTCCACTCATGAGGGAATTCTCCATATAACCAATTTCTTCTTAGCGACAGGACCATCAGATGGTGGATTTTGCATATAGAGGGTGGAATAATACCTGTCAAATGATTCTCCGACAGACACAATTGTCGCAAATTGGGCATCAATTCGTCAATGTTTGAGGGAATTTTCCCGGATAACAAATTGCTTTCAAGATCAATGACGGTCGCATTAGTGGACCAAAGTGGTAGTAGACCATCAAACTGGTTATGACCCAAATTTATAGATTTTAACTCTGGAAACTTCAGTTGGAATGGAAGCCTTCCCTTGAATTGGTTGTAAGATAAATCCAGAGATTTAACTTGCGAAGATATCTTCATGAACCACTCCTCTGGTATGGAATCTGAGAATCCGGCTCTACTAATGGTGACATCAATGAGCTCAGTTTGAGACTGAAGCCAAACAGAAAAGGCAGGGCCTACTCGACAGTAGTTAATCAGAATTGTGTGGAGCTTGAAAGGAGGAACCCACTCAGAAGACACGTTGAAAATGAGGGACATGGGCTCCTCGCTGTATATCGAAACATATTTTAATCTGGTGAGATTTAACATATGGGATTCTGTTAGCATGCCTGCCCATGAATTTGCAGTCAGATAAAGATCAACCAGCTCGGAGAGTTGTCCCAAACTTTCTGGAATGGACCCGTTCATATGATTATAAGACAGGTCCAATGTTTTCAACAACGACAAGTTTCCAATAGATTTAGGAATTGAGCCCCAAAAGTAGTTGTTCCCAAGGTTAAGATATCGCAGATTTTTTAATATTCCTAAGGAGGCCGGCAATTGGCTTGTGAACGAATTAAAAGACAAATCCAGTGACTCTAATGTATTATTCGGACAATCTGAGAAACTCCTCAAAAACGCTTCCATCCCCCCATCAAGTAAGTTCTCCATAAGATTTAAGATCTTTAGCTTGCACATATTTCCAATGCCCTTGGGAATGAGACCTTTAAATCCCATGTTAGATAAATCAAGATATTCTAAAGATTTGAGGCCTGCAAGTTCACTTGGAAAAGGACCACTGAAGGAATTCGAGCGTAGATCAAGTTTTCTGAGGCTAGTAAGATTAAAAAGCCAGTTGGGAAATGAAGAATTATTTATATGGTTCCATGACAAATCAAGGACCAAAAGTGACGTGAAGTTGATCCTTTGCAGTGAGAGTGGAAGGCTTTCAATTACAATATGACATGAAGATAAGTGCAACTCTAGTAAGGATGGAAGCATGTTAACAGCATGCATCCAACTTACTTTTGTGCCGCCAAGGTCGATGCCTCCGAGATTAAGGTATTTCAGGGAAGAGAGATGAGAAAGCCAATTCAAGTTTCTGGAAGGTATTTCCAATAAGGAGACATCAGAACGAAGGTCAAGATAGTTCAAGTATGACAAGTTACCAAGGGAAGAAGGAATCACCCCCCCAAACGACGCAGATGAGATATTGAGATACCTCAAACTTTCAAGCCGTCCGAAGAACTCAGGAATTTGAATACCTTGAAAATTGTTGGAGCTTAGATCTAGGTAATTTAAATGTTTCAAGCGAAGCAAAGAAGGATTTATCTTACCACCTAAGCACGAACGTTCATAAGCAAGCTCGTCCCAGTTTTCATCATCACCAGTGGGATTTGGCTCATGCTTATTCCGGAGGTCCAGCTTCGCAACATGACCTGTGGTGTAGTTGCATGAAATCCCTTCCCATTGACAACAATCATTGCCTACCCAAGAAGAAAGCCTGCCAGAGGGATCGGTGAGATCTTGCTTGATGTTGAGAAGCGCACGTCTCTCTTCATCCATGCACAACTTCACAGTAATGCCCGGAAGTCCATCACCCAAGCAGACTTTAGCAGTGTCTAGATATAAGGACACCAACAACAAGAAGAGCAAATAGTGAGAATTATTGAGGTGATAGGTAGGGTTGAATAACTTAGCATACAGGGCATCCATCATACAAATTTACTGTTCTCTCAATTTTCTGCAGATGGCTAGTGAGCACAATAAGGGAACTCATATATATAAGGTGTTTTTGCTGAAATTTCCGTGTGAACAGCCCAGTTTACAAGTCTTCGAGTCCCGTCGGACTCATGTAGGTGCCCATATTCCAAGTCCTCAACTCATTACAAGTTTTCGAGTCCCGTCGGACTCAGGTAGGTCCCCATATTCCTAGTCCTCAACCCATTTTACAAGTTTACGAGTCCCCTCACACTCAGGTAGGTGCCCACACGCTTTTAAATTATTTTCATGACTTTAGTATCCAAGGCAATTATGGTAGGATTTACTCATTGTACCATAAACGTGTTACAGTAGTGTATAATTGTACTACAAACATGTTTACTTTAGGCTTGGTAAAAAAAAATTATACAGCTTCGCAGACGGTAACTTAATTGGTATTTTCAAATGGCCTTGTCGTGGTTTTGTTGATACAAGCGATAGTGGGGGAGGCCAGGAAGATTCAAAGTCGAGGCCTCAAGTGCATGGGTAAATGCTCTTTATCAACTGCGCTACGGTCCCCTTGCAGCTGCTACATACTGTCTTCGCATTCTGTTGAACATGTCCAAGACATTCAAATAAATATGGAACAAATTAAGGTACAAAATCGTGAAATTTTCACATTGCCAGTCAAAAGGTTGGTAACTTGGTATCTTCGAAAATTGGTTACAGGGTGTGCAATTTGAAACTTCCCTAGCTCTACCGCGTTTTAAAAGTTTGCCAGTCCATCATCCAATGAGATAGTAAAGTTGATCTTTCTTCTTGACTAGGTTGTCCACAGCAATAATGGTAGGCTCTATTCATTGAACTTGTTTAGCGCGTTATACAGTTTCACACACAGTTGCCCTTGCTTTGTATAATTTCTGTCTGTACCCTACTTTCTTGTTGTTGCATGAAATCCCTTTCCATTAACAGCAATCATTTTCCACCGAAGAAGAAAGCCTGATTCCGATGGGTGGTCGCGTTGATGCATGTTCTCGACTGTGGGTGCCAAAGCTGTATAATGCTCGGTCGGATCAATTATTTTTAAAAGCTAAGACTAGTTTATCACTGTATTTGATAACTACTTTTACATGCCAAAGCTATATAATGAGTTGATGCATTTTCTCGACTGTGTTTGCATTTACTTTCTTTGATCTTCTATCTTGGAAATTAACATGCTCCAGTACTTTGTATTCATAATTAATTCAGGATTATTAAATCAAAAAATAATTGTGTTACTGCGCCTCCTTATAGTTATAAAATTAATTTAATTCTAACATTATTAGTTTATTACTATAGAGGTTTTAATTGCAACTACTTCTCAAGAAGCCAAACAACGCTGACATTGAAAGCAATGTATGGAGTTCCTCTTCCCCCAGTTGATTGGTTTAAGCACAACATAAACTTAGGACTTCAGGAGCTATCTTCTGAGCAAATGAACAAACTTAAAGAATTATATAGTTTGTGAATGTATCCCGATACTGAAGTGCGGAGTACAAATATGCATCAGCAGGGTCGTCTTAAAAAAAGCATAAGTTCAACATTTCATAGTTAATAATATTTTTATACAACGATATATTTACATTAAGGGATGAGGGAATAAATTAGTTGCGAACTTGTCATTTTCGAAATTCGAAACTAAGACCTTACTTATAACCACTAGACCGTAAAACTAAGTGTTCTGCCAGACCCAACCCTAAAACTAATAAAAAGAAGGGTAAATTACACAGTAGCCCTTCAAGTTTGAGGTCTATTACAACCTCATACAATAACTTTAAAACATTTCACTTTCATACCTCACGTACCATTTTATTTCAAAATAATACCTCCGTTAGATTTTCCATCCATTGATCTGTTAAATGTTGACGTGTCATTAGTGGACCCTGTTACACGTCAGCCCATTCCCTCCAAAACTTGCACACGTGGATACCCAGCTGCCACGTCATGCCAACTCAACAAAAAGTGCCCATGTGGCCAAAATTTTCCCGCCAATTTTTTTTTTTTAAACTCCTATTTCTTTATGGGTTTTGGTGGCTAAATTATGAACAATTGCATCAGATGCAATCCAAAATGCAGAAATGCATATTCCCACAGTAATCAGTGAATAGGTAAAAATGTATTCCAATATCCAAATAGGCAACTAAAGTAGCAATATATTTCACTTTCTTGGTAACCAAATAACAAGCATGTTCCATATATTGGCAACCAAAGCTAACATCTAGGAGTTCAACTGGATATAACCATAAAAAAACCCTAACAAGCTAGCATGTTCCCAAAAGGATATCCAGCCAGTAGCAAAATAGCAGTTCCTAATAAGCCACAAATCCAATTGGGAGCAAAATAGCAGTTCCTAGCTAAGCAAAAGAAAAAAACAGTTTCTAGCTGCTGCCAGCATTCACAAAATATTCTAGCCACTAGCAAAAAATTCCAACATCAAAAAACCCAGTTTGTTCTTGTATGGCAACACTTCACTTTCTTGGTTGCCTTGTCTTTCTCTTCTTCACTCTTCCATCTGTTTGAACCTCTGAATTTCCACCTCCAGCCGTGCTTGATGCCTACATCCAATGTTCAATACAACAATATCCAAATCAACAACAATATAGGCCACAAGTTATCACAAAAGAATATCCACATCCAATGCATACAAAAGAATCCCTAAGTTATCACAATATAGGCCACAAATTCATTTACAAACCCTAACTAAATAAAACAAGTGAAGCAGTGCTTACCTTAGGTTTCCTTCCCCTCTTCCTTGGTACACCACCTAGATTACTAGATGCTCCATGTGAAGAACTTGATGCCTAAAACAAATTAAAGGATTTCAGGATTAATAAAGTCTTAAATCAACTTAGAAATCATATAACTTTGTATAAGGTTATGTGTCACCTCTTGTCTTGTAGGAAGATGCCTATGATGAGTCCTGGTATTGTGGCCCTCTTTTTTACATATTCCACATTTGACGGTCCTTTGGCCTTTCCTTGAGAGCTGTTGTGGCTGTGGAATATCTCCACTTATGTTAGTAGCCTCATTTTGTGTAGGATTATCTTCTTTCTCCTTTTCTACAGCCTCTTTGTTTCTCTTGTTCTTGGGTCTTCCAGGTTGTCTAGTATATAGAGGAGGCTGGATAGGTGGATTTTCAGTGACCTCCCACATTGACATCACATTCATTGGCTGGATCAAGTGTCCATATATTTCCAAGTACATAACCTTGGAATAACAAACATCCACATAGTCTTCTGGCTTATCCCGCTTGTAATTAATAGCAACAATGGCATGGCTGCATGGAAGACCAGTGAGGTCAAATTCCCGACATGAACATGTACGCTCAGTCAAGTCAACAACAAATTGGTCACCTCCTCTAGCATCCATTTGGAATTTAGTCCCACTAGACCACTGAGCAATGCATCGACCACTTTCTATTTTTGCAACCTCCAACTTTTTCTGAAGCTTAGGGCACAAATCTCCAGGTTGTCTCATCATAATGTCTCTTCTCATTTGAATCTTTCTCATTAACATGGTATGAATGATCTGAAACATGGTTACAATTGGTTTCGACCTTGCCTTCACTATCACGGCATTGAAACTTTCACACAAGTTGTTCAGCAACATTTCACACTTGGTATGCGTTTGAAAATGGGACCTACTCCAATGAATGCCAGGTCTCTTCATGAGCCAATCATATGCATCTTCGCTCAACAATCTAAGCTCCTCCATAGCTCTTCTAAAGTGTGGAATTATAGTGGTCTTGGCAACAGCCCATAAAGCATCCTTCAGTGCCTTACCATTAAACTGTTCTCTATAGTTTGTGTACAAATGTCGCACACAAAACATGTGGTAACAATCGAGAAGAACCGCCAAGAATGCATGAATTAAACCCTTCTACTTGTCACTAATGAATGTCCAACGATGTTGATTTATAATCCCAATATCCTCGGCCAGAATCTCCAAGAACCAAATCCAGGAATCTTTGTTCTCCATCTCAACAACTGCATAAGCTATCACCCAAGTTTCATCATTGGGATCTATCCCCACAACAACCAACAATTGACCCCTATGCTGAGACTTCAAATGACAACCATCTAAACTAATCAAGGGTCTGCATCCATGCTTGAAACTTTCCTTGCATGCACCCAAACACACATACATCTTTTGAAACCTTCATTCATCCAACTGTATCTTCATAGTGCTCCCCGGGTTTGTCTTTTTAATTTCCTCACCAAAATCCCACAATTTTATGTATTGCTCAGAATGCTTACCCTCTATAATCTTCATAGCAGCATGCATAGCCCTATAAGCTTTCATCTTAGAGTAACCGTGTTTCCATTCAGCTTGAATGGTGTCCATAAAAGACTCAACATGCCATGTTGGATTAAGTTGGATCCTATCCAAGTACTGCTCAGTAAGCCAAGACTATTTCATATTCCTATTCATCCATAATCTACCACATGTGTGGTGATTTAAAATCGTCTTTATCTGCATGCTGTTTGAATTGTGCATCTTCCCACACTTGACAAGCCACGGACAACCTTCTTTGCATGCTGCATCAACCTTGAACTTCTCATTCCGTGGAAAATGGACATCCCCATACCCATTTATCATAGAGTGCATAACTACTGCCTTTTTGAACTGTGCTTCATCCCTAAATATCAACCCTAAATACAAGTGTGGGTTCTTCATGTCAGTCTTCTCATTAAACTCAGGATAATGCTCACTGTTGTTTGGACCACCGTCTTCATCTTCATGCACACTATGAAGGCCATCCGAATTGTAATCCGGCTCACCAACAAGATCTACATCAATATTTTCTTCAAATTCTTCCCTTTTTGCCCAAATCCCTTCCCAGATTATGGGTTATTTTGTTCCCTAATGCTAGCCAACACTGCATCCTCATGTGCATCCACATGATCATCTACAAACTTCATAAATTGTAAATGATCTTCATCAACAGGAAATTCTTCTTCTATGAAGTCACTGTCATTCTCATATTCTTCTTCCGCTCATTCATCACCCACATCAGCCACTCCTTCATCCTCCACCCCTTCATCGGCCACTCCTTCATCATATACCCCTTCATCAACCCCTTAATCGGCCACTCCTTCATCATCTACCCCTTCATCAACCATTCCTTCATCAACCCCTTAATCTACCCCTTCATCAACCACCCCTTCATCGGCCACTCATTCACCAACTACTCTATCACCCATTTCATCAGCCACTTCTTTAACAACTTGAGTCACACATTGGGAAGGCACACTATATTCACCAGCAAGGCCATTGACTGGATATTCTATGGCTAGCTTGCCCTTTCCTCTATTCACTTGCACTGGCCTTTCCTCTATCAAATTGCACTAGTCATCATTATCACCATCAAGTTCTTCAATAACCACCCTACTCTGAGCAACTGATTCAAATGACTTCATAAACTTCATCTCTTGAGAGACATATTCTTTAGGTGTTATCTTCTCAATATACACATCAATCAGAGTGTGGTTTGGCACAAATTTGCACATGTTGATAACATCTGAATGTGTCATCAAAGGCTTCATCCCATTTCGAATTTCCATCCCTGGGATCCTATACTGGTAACTCATGAAGACATTCTCATATCCCAGTTCCTCAACCATATCGTCAACCTCGAGCAATGACATGAAATCTTTGTCACAGTAGTCAAAGAAATCCACTTTCCCTCCAACATAGAAGTCTTCACTGAGTTGTCCACTATGATACATTTTGATTGTGAATAGTTCATTGTTCCCTGAAATTGCAGCATAAAAAACCCTATTATAAATTGATGAAACCCTAATTTCTGCTTAAAAAATTCCTATTTTAAAGTGATGAAACCTAAACTTCAAGACCCAGGACCACAAAACAATTCACAGATAAAGACACACCACAATTGACAATGTGGTGTCCCAGATAAAGGCATAAATAAAGCATCATACCACAGATAAAGGTATAAACAAAGCACTGCCAAACATATATAACCCACAAACTTTTTTCCAACATGATTAAACAAGGACAAAAGTCCTCCATTAACCGATAACACCAAACAATTTTTAGTTCCCCACCATTTTCGAACAAAGCAATTTAAAATTAGGAAATATAGATCCAAAATTACAAAGTACACACAATTTCAGATCCCCAACATTTTCGAACAGTCCAATATCGAACAACACAAAATAAAGAAACCAAAAAGCATTAACCGTATGTTGGAAATGTATCTAACAGATCCTCCCTCATTTCCCAGGTCACTTTCAGCCTTCGATTTCGAATCCTTCACTTCAAAGCACTTGATTATCGTTGCAATCAGGAGTTGGTTCTGGGTTGTGGATTGTGGGTTGCGGGTCACGGGTTAAGGATTGTTATAGGTAGTGGGTACGACGCCGATAGGAAATCGACGGGTAGAAAGTGATGGAAATAAGGTTTCGCGATAGGGTTTCACGACAGAAGTAAGGTTTCGCGACAGGGGCTAGGGTTACCAACTTCATCCTTCTTAATTCTGGGTTTGGGAATGGTAGTATGCTCGATGATAGTGGGGTTGCATTGGTTAGTGGGACGGGAATAGTGGGTTAGAGATTCAAGAAATTTTTTAATTTTAAATTTGCCATGTTGTCAGTCCACATGGCTCTACGTGGACTATAAAATTCCACGTGTGCAAGTTTTTGAGAGAGTGGGCTGACGTGTAACAGGGTCCACTAATACCACGCCAGCACTTAACATACCACAACAACAACAACAACAAAGCCTTTTCCCACTAAGTGGGGTCGGCTATATGAATCCTAGAACGTCATTGCGCTTGGTTTTGTGTCATGTCCTCCGTTAGATCCAAGTACTCTAAGTCTTTTCTTAGGGTCTCTTCCAAAATTTTCCTAGGTCTTCCTCTACCCCTTCGGCCCTGAACCTCTACCCCTAGGCCTTATTTGCACATGTCGAAACCACCGTAACCGATTTTCTCTCATCTTTCCTTCAATTTCGGCTACTCCTACTTTACCTCGGATATCCTCATTCCCAATCTTATCCTTTCTCGTGTGCCCACAATCCCCCGAAACATCCTCATCTCCGCTACACCCATTTTGTGTACGTGTTGATGCTTCACTGCCCAACATTCTGTGCCATACAACATCGCTGGCCTTATTGCCGTCCTATAAAATTTTCCCTTGAGCTTCAGTGGCCTACGACGGTCACACAACACGTCGGATGCACTCTTACACTTCATCCATCCAGCTTGTATTCTATGGTTGAGATCTCCATCTAATTCTCCGTTCTCTTGCAAGATAGATCCTAGGTAGCGAAAACAATCGCTTTTTGTGATCTTCGCTAGATTGCTCCGGTCATTAGTGTGGATAAGTATATAAATGGATAGAGATAGGAAAGCAAACATAAGATGTACGTGGTTCACCCAGATTGGCTACGTCCACGGATTAGAGGAGTTCTCATTAATTGTGAAGGGTTTACACAAGTACATAGGTTCAAACTCTCCTTTAGTGAGTACAAGTGAATGATTTAGTACAAATGACATTAGGAAATATTGTGGGAGAATGATCTCGTAGTCACGAAACTTCTAAGTACCAGAGTGTGGTATCGTCTTGACTTGCCTTATCTGTCTCATAGGTAGATGTGGCATCTCCTCTGGAATTACTCTTCCTCCATCCAGGGGTGGTATCTTTAACTGATGGAGATGCACAACGTAATGTATCAATTTCACTTGAAGCTTACTTGTAGTTTCAGGCTTGGTCAAGCGCAATACAAACCATGTAGTAGGAGTCCCCCAAGTCGCCGAGCTAGGGGATCTGCTGAAAGAGGTGACAGACAAGGTAAGCAATCAGAGCTCCAAGCAATCAGTCCCAGATCAGAACTTTGATTTCGAGTTCCGGCTGATTGTTCACATTCTCCCTATCTTGCAGGCAGCATGAAGGATAAAGAGAAGAAAAATGAGAAGAGATGATATGGGATACTTTTGCTTTTGAAGAAGTAACTTTCCACATGCTTATTCTTGAACTGGGCTGGAGGGTTTTCTGGTTTCCTCTAGAGTATAAGGCCGACTGAAGAATTTGAGGGTCAAAACAAGTCCATCAAATCTATAGTACGTTCGACCCTGCTGATATGGGATACTTTTGCTTTTGACAGAGTAGTGGATGTATCGGCACGTGTGCTGTTACGCTTGTCTCCACATGCTTCCTTGTATCCTTCTCACTTGCCCTATCTGTTCCTCAGGCAGATGCGGTATCTTCCCTGGAAGCATAAGATGTTGAAGATGAGTACTCGAGAGTAATGCCAGGTAAGTAATCAGGTAAGGGGTTTCAGGCAGTCAGTTCCTGACTGGAAGCCTGATTCCAAGTGCTGACTGATTACTCTCTTTCTCTTTGTCTTGCAGGTAAGAACAAGGCCAAAGGAAAAGACATGGAAAAAGCATGATATGGGATACTCTTGCTTTTAACCCTGATGATATGAGATATTCTAGCTCTAGTATAGCTTGTTTGCAGAGGTATTATCGGGGGGAAAGAAAGCTGAATATTTCGAAAGGCTTCGTTGGGAGTGCCCTCTCAGATATGAGGAAGGGTTGAGCATTTTTGCAGGTCTGCCTGTCCGTTGGGGATGGAAGTCGACATATATAGGAGTCTCCCTAACAACAAGTAGTAATGTTATTCCTTTACCCTACTTGGTCATAGCACGGTAGTGGGAGCTGCCAGTTTCACATGTTTTAACTCTATCAGAGCACTTTGAAAAAGTGGTCTGTGGTATCTGGAAAGCTGATGTTGCGGGTGAAGATTACAGACAAGCTTTATCCAAGGAGATCCGGCTTTTGAAGTTGGGAAAGTGGTGCCTCTTCGGTTTTCGAACAAGCAATTCTGTCGAGGATCTGGCTCTCGAGATTCGGAGAACGATGCCTCTTCGATTTTTGAGAAAGCAATCATGCTGGGGGTCTGGCTCTCGAGATTCGGAGAGTGGTGTCTCTTCGATTTTTGAGAAAGTAATCATGTTGGGAGTCTGGCTCTCGAGATTCGGAGGGCGGTGCCTCTTCGATTTTGAAGCAAGCAATTTTGTTGGGAGTTTTCTCGAATGTGAGTAAAGGTTGGGCATGTTTGCTAGTCTACCTTGCCACGAAGCACAGAGATTGACACACAGAGACTTTCCAATTATCCAGTAGTGATACTGTTCCTTTACCCTTGTGGGTAATAATATGGTAGCTAGACCTTCAAAATTTATGTGTCTAAACTTTGTTAGTGCTGTTTCTTTGCTATTCTTTTACCCTTCTTGGTCAGAGCGATGTAGTGGGAGTTGCAAGCTTCACGTGTCTCAACTTTGTCAGAGAACTTTGGCAAAGTTATCTGTGGTACTGGTAGTAATTATAACGCACCACAAAGTAGCACACAATAATCCTATTAATTTTCCTTATT
Source organism: Malus domestica (assembly GCF_042453785.1). Lineage (NCBI taxonomy): Eukaryota > Viridiplantae > Streptophyta > Magnoliopsida > Rosales > Rosaceae > Malus > Malus domestica. Next base: position 34,468,143 of record NC_091670.1, on the reverse strand, counting down.
AACACTAAGATTTGTCAATTGTAGCATATGAAAATAAGGGTCTTTCCCGCAAAAGATTGTTTTATCCAAATACTTAAAATGTAACAAAAACAGGGTGGCTGTCTCCACTGACCAGCCACCGAACAATAATTATTAGACTAACTTACACTTATCCAAATTCAACAAAATTTTATATGCAAATACTAGACACACAGTACGACAGTCTCACAAATTTTTGGGATTTTTGGAGTTGATTTGCTATTTAAATTAAATCATACAAAAACAGTACATAAACAGATTTTGAGTAGATCACAAGTTTGAGAAAAACGAGTTAGGGGAATTGTTATCCACCACCAAATAATCATGCAAACATGTTATGTTTCATTCAAATTCCTTTTATTTCCGGATGAAGATGCTCAAGTTGGCTCACTGTTAGAACTCAACCTATTACTCTTTCTTATGTAGTATGTTAAGAGAATGGTGTTTTCAACTTAACTTAGTCCCTAGCATGCAATCTAGAATGGCGTGTTCATAGATTTAACAAGTAGAAATCATTAAGAATAAAAAGAGTTTGAGTCATCACAAGGCATCGTAAGTACTGGTGTTGTCTTACTTATCCTAGAAATCGGTTCACATGTTAACCACAATTAACATGTGCTACTCTAGAACATATGTAGGTCCTCATTCAATAAGGGCAGGCATACATATATTCATAGCATTAAAATCCTAGATATGCTCACTATGTATGCATCCATAGAAACACATAAAGAATTTATCAATGACATAAGTAGTGAAACAATTTTCATCCTTTCATAAAAGTCATTCAAACAAAATATCACAACAAACTTACAATCATATTCGGGGCTTCAAAACAGCCCCTAACTACTAAAAATTAGTTACACATTATTCTCAAATTAAACCAAAAGTTAAACATGAGTTTGAGAAAATATACAACCCTTTTCTTCTGTCGCTCCCTGCCTTCTTTTCTTTTATGCCTTGTCTCCTGCTGCTCTGTCCCTTCCTCTTTCTCTGCGCCTCGCCCCTCTTATTCCCGTGTCTATGACCTCTGCTCTGCCTTCTGCTTCTGTTCCCTCCTTTCCGTGCCTCTAACCTGCCTCTTATTCACGTCTGCTAGTCTTCTTTCTCTTATTCTTTTTTTCATTTGACTTTTCTTCCAATTCCAACCTGTCCGCATGCATTTGCTGCTGTATGTTAATCATTCATCATGATTTTATGCTTTCTGCTTTCTTCCTTCTTTTTTTTATGTTGTATCTGAAGTGCCCATTTGTTTTTCTCTTCTTTGTCCGTTGCCTTTAGCCAAAGGGCAATGACAATTCAAAGCACCAAGCCCATCATTTTCTCATTTCATTATTTTCTTATTCCTTCCACCATTCCGTGTCTTCCCACTTCAGCACTGCCCACCTTGCTTATTATTCTTCTTTTCCTTTCTTTATTCCTCTTGTGTCCTGCTTTCCTTCCCATTTATTTTCTGTTGCTCATTGTCTCCCCCACTTTTGCTTGAAATTTATCCTAAAACAAATTTAACTACACATTAACACAAGGTAAGGTAAAATGCTACAATTTTAACACAAAAATATCACAAAGACTTTAGAAATGGATGGTATAAATGCATGAAATATATGAGTGATCAGATACCCATTGAGCTAATGTTGCGTGTGGGAAGTGGGTGATTGAACAATAAGATTCATGTGCTTTCTACTTCACCAGAAATCTTCGACAGAATGCCCATAATTTCCGCAAAGCTGAGTGTGCGTGTGACAGGTGCTGACAAGGCTGGAAAAGTAGGTGCCTCTTCGATTTCTGAGATCGGCCTTCGTGGTCTCTGAGCAACCCAACTTTTGAGAAAGCAAGTGCCTCTTCGATTTCTGAGATCGGCCTTTGTGGTCTTTGAGCAGCCCAGCTTTTGAGAAAGCAAACACCTTTTCGATTTCTAAGATCGACCATTGTGGTCTCTGAGCAGCCCAGCTTTTGAGAAAGCAAACGCCTCTTCGATTTCTGAGCAGGCGCCTCTTCGATTTCTGAAACTCCGTCGAGTGCAGATTTTTATAGAGGCTAGCATTAAGTTCCAAAGCACACTTGAATCTCCACCAGTAGAAGCTCCATTCTTGCACTTCTAAGATCTTGATTTGTCCGACCTCTTCTCTCTTCAACACCTTTGAAAATGTCTGGCCCCTCCGACTGTCGTTTTGACTTGAACCTTGTTGAAAAGGCAGCCACGCCTTTTCCAGACAACATATGGCGCCCATCCTTCGTCTCCCCTACTGGTCCTCTTACTGTTGGGGATTCCGTGATGAAGAATGATATGACCGCTGCGGTGGTGGCCAGGAACCTTCTCACTCCCAAAGATAACATACTACTTTCCAAACGGTCTGATGAGTTGGCTGTTAAGGATTCTCTGGCTCTCAGTGTTCAGTGTGCAGGTTCTGTGTCTAATATGGCCCAACGCCTATTTGCTCGAACCCGCAAAGTTGAATCATTGGCGGCTGAAGTGATGAGTCTCAAACAGGAGATTAGAGGGCTCAAGCATGAGAATAAACAGTTGCACCGGCTCGCACATGACTATGCTACAAACATGAAGAGGAAGCTTGACCAGATGAAGGAATCTGATGGTCAGGTTTTACTTGATCATCAGAGATTTGTGGGTTTGTTCCAAAAGCATTTATTGCCTTCGTCTTCTGGGGCTGTACCGCGTAATGAAGCTCCAAATGATCAACCTCTGATGCCTCCTCCTTCTAGGGTTCTGTCCAGTACTGAGGCTCCGAATGATCCCCCTCCGGTGCCTTCTCTTTCTGGGGCTCTACCGACTGCTGAGACTTCTCCTAAGCAACCTTTGTAAAGGCTCCCTCATGTTTGTTTATTTTGACTCATGTATATGTACATATTTGTAACTTATCGGGGATATCAATAAATAAGCTTTCCTTCATTTCAATGTATTGTGTTAAATACACCAAAGTCTTCTTCGCTAAGTTCTTTGAATTTTCTTTTGTTGAAGCTTGTATGTTGAAGCTTTGTGAGTGGAGCATGTAGGTTGAGGTAGTTTAGACACATAAATTCCTACCTACTATAGGTTGAGGTTGTGAAGCATTTATGTGTCTAGACCTCCAAATAATTCCTACCTACTATAACAAGGTGCAACCAAGTTTTGCTTTGGCGAAAATTAACAAATGCATATAGTTCAGTAGGAATCATTTGAAGGAGCAAATAACAATATAATTACTTTAAATTGGGCCTGACTTAAAACTACTAAGCAGATACGCGAAATTGGTCGTGGACTTGTTAGACAGCTTGGCATCGCAATTAAAGGAGCGGGTGGCAATGTGTTCGACCTCCCTTTTCCCCATCTTTGTTGGTTACATCTTTGACCACTTTGGTTTTGGGTTGTAAGGGCTCAAATTTTATGACACGAATCATTAGGCAACTATACACTGCGGAAAAGTAGAATGGGAGATGAGCCAGATCAACAATCTGCATAGAGAAACCATAGCATTAAAAAATAATAAATTTATGTTTGTTAGTAATGTTTTTGTAAAATAAATGTTAAGATGATAGCGGTGGCAGTGCCAATAGCAGGGTATCCGGCAGACCAATCCTGCATAGTCCTAGAGTTAAACCAATAGCAGCAAAAACCTAAGAAGCCTCGCCGGCAGGTTGACTCACGCTCCACTCTTCACCAACAGTTTGCTATCTGGTCAATCAAATCTCCATTCCTTACAATAGCGGCAGCTGAAATTCACAATTTTGGATATGCGTTTCTTCACGATTCAGCAAGAAGTCGTTTAAAAAAAAAAAAAAAAAAAAAAACTGAACTGGGTATTGAGAAAGCAACTGCAGACAAGAGATTTTCCCGTGAAAGTGATGCGCTTGTTCTAAAGAAAGCAAACTGTTGACGGTGATCACGATGGATGCTTGCTGTATATTATGTAAATTAAGAGTGCGATGTAAATAAGCTTTTAGTGCTTGCTTATTAGTCAAGGCTGTGAAATATACTTAAACACCGAATTGGGGCTAGTTTCACGCTTCTTCTTGGAGTATGTTTTATGTCTCTTATGGCCAAATGGGGAGAATCATAGTTTTAAATTTTTACTTTGTGTTCGGGATTGAAAGAAAGTATGTGAGAGAAAAGAGCAGTGAAGAAGTGTTGAGGATGGTGGTGGGAGGGACGAGGAGAAATGAAAGAGAATGCATGAAACAAAAATTTGAAAGTGAAACAATTTAAAATTGTTACAATTTTTTGTACTAAGTTTTCATCTTATTTATCATTTTTTATACATACCTACCACATCTCTATCCCTCTATGTTCGCGAATTCTTAAAATTCACTCATTGGACTATGTGATTGTGCAGCCAGACGCAAAAAAGAGAGTCCTCTATATTCATCCTCCCACTTTCTTACCCATGGTCCCACCCCGATTGAGAGAGAGGTGTGCATGCCTTAGTCGTACAAAAGATTTTCTTGACCATGCATTGCTTCTTACAAGCTTCTTCATTATCATTTATCTCATATATTTCCTCATTACCTCTAATAAAAAAATTAAAACTAAAAAACTAAACATGAAATGATTATCAACAAAGCTCTAAGCTCTAAAGTTGTATAGCTATGCTGACATGATCTAAATTACTCCAAGTGCCAAGTTCTTGTCGGCATGAATAAGGTAGAAGTTCAAATAGGATTATGATTCTCTCTTCTCCTCTTTCTATCCCCTCCTCTCATATTCTCTATCTTGTCTTTATCTTTCTATAAAAAAAAAATTAATATAAGATGTTAACGTGGGTTAATCGTGACCGTTCAAATAGGAGGGGAGAGAAGGAAAGGGAAGGAAAAAAAAAAAAAAAAGAATCCTACTCCGTTCAAATAGAAGTTCAAAGACAAAAGTATGCAAACAAATGTTTTTTTCCCTTTTGGGGTCAATAAATTGTATTATTTGTCAGCATCCCTTTTGGGGTCAATAAATTGTATTATTTGTCAGCATTTGGGATTTCAAAAGTGCACCAAGAATCAGTTCTAAGATTTCAAGCAAATGACAAAGCATTGTATTACTAGAGAATTTCTAAGAGAAAACTCAAAATTTTTGTTAAACTAGCGAGTGAGCAGTGTCAAAAAAACTATTTTAGTAACTTAGTTTAAATTTTCATCTCCAAACAGTACTCTCTATTTTAACAAACTTGGAATATTTTATTATTAACAATTCAAATCCGATCCAATTATTTTCTAAAGCTTCTCTATCTTCCTTTTATCCTTGGTTCCGAGACCCACAATTGAATTTTATAATTTTTTTAACATTTATCATACGAATAGTGACTATATAAAATTTAAAGAGCAATTGTTCACTTCCCTATTATATAGAGTTCTTTATAGATTCTCTTGGAAATGAGTTTTTTAGATTTGCTCTTTCAAATGAGTTTTAATAGTTTTATAGTTTCTGTTAGAGATGCTCTAGCGCTCTGCTTAAGTAAGCCCCAACAAAAAATCTTTATTGGAGTACAACCAAAATGGGGAATCTACTTTTGTTTATGAGCTTATTTTTAACACATTACTTGAAAGTATGTTCTAAATCTTTTAGATTGATATTGGTAGACTGAAACTGGTCCAAAAATTAAAATTCCAGTTGCTAAATATATTCCCTTCCGGAATAGTATTGTGTAGTCTATAGGACCACCAACCAAACAATATTGGAATTATGTTCTGAACCAGTCAAATTATTGCTTTCTATAAATATATTTTTTGTTGGAAACTACTACTTTGATTTTAGGCTGAAAAAGGAGATGCTGGGAAGGAGGGACAACGTGAACCATAGACATCGAATGGCAACAGGATTTCGTCAGTTTTTAATCCTCATCAGTCTTCTGCATATGGGATGGACAGGGAAGAATTTCTCTTTTCGGAAAGATATGTGGCAATGTGAACAATACCATAAAATAACAATCTAAAATAGTAAAATTAAAAGGAAAATGTTTCTTAATTTTAAGAGTGGGACAATTACTTACATTATCGAATATTTTCCATCATATACAATAAAGATTTTAAACTTAGGAGGTAGACAATTTAATTGCGCGACGTAGAACACGTTTTGTTGTTAAGCTTCACATGCATGAGGGTGAATCGTGAAAAGAGTTAAAGTTTCAATTGAAAAACCAATTAACAATAGAGGAAGTGACACAATTCTTTATAGCTCTAGAAAGATTTCTTAACCTTCTAATGTGAGTTTTTTTTCCATCCTCAAAATAGTCATGGATTCTATTTTGAAAAACAAAGAGCAAGGAAGGCAAATTGTAGACCTAACATGTGAAGAGAACCTAGTAGAATATGGACACCCACCATGAAGTATATGCATAACAAAAAGTGGTGGAAGCTCTAGAACATTGAAGCCTAAGCTCCAAAAATGTATTATTCCATTTGGTGTGGACATACATGTTCCACTCAACATGGACCTTTAAACGTTGTAGGTTTTTTGGCTAGAATGAAGGAGCATTTCATCTTAGCTTTCTCAGTTCACCACAATTTAGTCTAGACGTGTACTAAAATTTTGTTGCATGGCACAAACTTTTGTTCAAATAAGAAATAGCTACAATGAAATTTTTCAGTATAATGGTCATACTATCATGTGTATTTAACGCTCATGTTCTAGTAGCGCATTATTATACCTTAAGTTTTAAAATTATCAAGTATATCGCTGGCCAATATTATAATACGTAAATTAATAATATCACGTAAATTTACAATACCGACTTTGTCTGTAGCATAACATCTCTATCATAATATCATCAATATATTGGCTCAAACAGCACACTTGTCATTTGTTCACTTCCACACAAACTGAATTCAATTACATGTCGTCATTTTTACTCCAGCCTTTCTTTGGCCAAATTCTCGAACTCACATATATAAATAGACAGTATATAGATTAGGCTTTGATAAGCCACATGCTCACAACCACAGAAAGACCAGTCTATACCACTCCTTTTTCTTACATTCTTCTTCCTCCTCTTCTTTTCCCTTTAACCTCTTTTGTTCTGCAGAATGCACTTGCAGTACCGACGCCGAGCATCGCGAAGAAGCCAAAGCTCTCAAATGCAAGCTAGTTGTAATAAGTTCAATCTTTTTATGGCCAGTAGTGCCCTAAATAAGCATCGAACTTATTGCAACTAGCTTTAATTTTTGAGTTTTATGCCAAAAATAACAACGTTGATCAAATGAAGAGGAAGGGAGGAAAAATAAAAAGTACGAATAAATCTGGACCTCCCGTGAAGTATATGCATAAGGCAAAGTTGTCAGGGTCACAATGGGTGGAGGTTCAACGACATTGAATGATTCGAAGTTCTGTATTTCTCTTTATAGTCTAAAGTAGCCAACATATAGCATAAAGAAGGCTTTTTAATCAAAATGGTCATTGAGATTTGCATAACACATAACTATGATCTCTGAAATTTAAAATCAATAGAAGTGGCCCCTAAGATTGTCCATTTTGATCATTCCGTTAAAAAAACTCCGTTAAGTTCAGGGTATAACACATAACTTTGGTCCCTGAGATTTGCATAACACATGATTTTGGTCCCTGAGATTTGCATAACACATAACTTTGGTTCATAGGATTGTCTACCATACATCATTTTGGTCCTTCCATTAAAAAGCTTAGGGGTCACTTAACGGAGTTTTTTAATGGAAGGACCAAAATAATAGATGGTGGACAATCTCAGTGACCACTTCTATTGATTTTAAATCTCAAGGATCAAAGTTATGTGTTATGAATATCTCAAGGACGATTATGTCCGCATAAAGTATTAGGGGTGGGCGTGGTTCGGTTTGGTGCAGTTTTGGGTGAAACCAAAACCAAAACCGCAAGTTTTTGCGGTTTGGTTCGATGCAGTTTTGAGGCTAAAACCGAAATGAAACCAAACCATTTGGTTCGGTACGGTTTTGGTTTGGTTTCATTGTTTGAGAAAACTATTATGGTTACCTAGTTGTATCTCATTTCATTTTCCTTTGATATACACTTCAATTCTCTTCTATGAGCAACGTTTACTGTTTGTTTTTCATTTTGCATGTCTTCTATTATTGCATTGTTCAAGCATGCATACAATATTAAAATTCAATCAAGCATGGCTTCAATTACAATCAGACATGTATGCATACAACATACATTATTACACTCATTCAACTTACTTTGTGTCATTCAAGTTTCAAACCTTTAACTGACAGACTGCCATTCGGTGCATGTGAATAATATCTAAAGCAGCAGGTATTGTTTGTTTCAAATATCTAACTGACTACCATTAACAATTTGCTTTGAATATCTAAAGCAATATATCTTTAAATATCTATAGAGATATATCTATTTGATTTAGTGGCTAAGATTGATTAGTGTGCATGTTTCATTTGAATAATTGTGGGTTTAACTTGTACGATTTCATCTTTTTGAGTGGAGGCCGAGAGAGAGAGAGACAGAGAGTTAGATGAAGAATGAAGTTGAGCAGCAAATGAGTAAAAGAAAGAAAGAGTACAAACTACGACTAGAAGAAAGAAAAGAAAAAGATCATGTGGCCATGTTATGATGTGGTTGAATCCATACTAAATGTATGGATTCAATGAAATAACCAATTAGAATTTAACATTTAATAAAGTTATGCGATTTTGATTTCGGTTCAGTTTCAAAGGGCCATAACCAAAACCAAACCGTTTTTCCCCTATTCGGTTCGGTTCCAAACCAAAACCGTTTTGAAACCACAAAACCAAACCATTCGATGCGGTTCGATTTGATTCGTGTTTTGGTTTTGTGCCCACCCCTATAAAGTATAAGAGACAATCGTGTAACTTATTCTTTTTCTTGCATATATATATATATATACATATATATATATATATATATATATATATATATATTTAACGCAGAACTTATTCTTTTTCTATATTTTATTGTACTTTTTGCGTATGGTATTTGATACAAACTATAAAGCTTGTTTCGGATGAAAAAATGTTGAAATGCAACTGGCATGCATTTATAATTTTGTTGTTTGGTTTCAAAAATAAATATCTCTATAATGTTTTGATTTTAAGGAATATCAGTAGTATTGTTGCCATCGATGTTGGAAAATCACTCGACTTCAACGTAAACATATAGGAAACAGGAGAAATACTACAGTGCTCAGGATATCAACCATTGATGCACGTGCAAGTGGCATCTACAATGTTTCATCGATGCGATTCGGGGTTTACAAATTGTCAACGTTTTACAGTATGTCACTTGATTTCAAAGGCAGACCTCCTAAAACAAAGCTCTTTACCGTATTGAACAGTACTTTCTTAGAAGAAGACTAAAAATGTAAAGAATTTTTTTGTCCTTTCTGATAAATTTTGGTACGTGTGAGTGCAATATATGAAATTGTCATCTTAAATATTAATTTTTTACTAGCTACCACACTGTTACTTGTATAATATGATTGATACGTCTTAACAAATAAATTAATATATATTATAACATAAATAAATTAATAATACAATATGACGGTGCGACAATCATATATCCTAATCTATGTTACTTGCTGATGCTGAAACATGACTATGAGTCAAGACCCAAAACACATGACCAGAATTAACCTTTTTTGTTCAAATCAAAACCGTTGCTTGATGTGCCCCACACGACAAGTCAATTCCTTTTCCTAAGTATTGACCAACAACCATGCTCATGCAATGGCTGGCTAATTCCATTCAAAGATGGAACATTGAGGGCTTTTTTCTGCCATCCCTAATAAATACTTAAGTGCCCGAGTCCCAGTCAGTGGTCATAAGTGACAGTTTAGATAGTGATCTAAAGTTTAAAACCTAATTAAAATCCTCCAACCTCCTTTAAACTGTTGCATTAACACATAATGTCGTCATTTGGCTTCACCAACCATACAGTTGCCAACCCCACTTCCCTTTCCATGTCGCCATTTTTACCTTAATGCCTTTGCTTTTCCCAAATTCTCCAACTCATATATAAAGTGAGCTTCAGCTCACCACTCCACAACCCCATTTCAAAACCTTCTCTCCCACTCTTTCTTCCCCTCCCCCCTCTCACTGATAGCCATGAAAAAGCTCACTCCAACTCACACACTTCCTCTTCCTCTTCTCCTTCTCCTTCTTTTTGTCCCCATCTCGGTTTCCGCCGAATGTGAATGCAATTCGGAAACCCTAGACCATGACAAGTTCAAAGTCCTCAAGTTCAAGCTACTTGCGATAAGTTCAATCCTCATAGCAAGTTTCCTTGGTGTCTCCCTTCCAATGTTGGGCAAGAAAATTCCGGCTCTAAACCCCGAAAACGACATCTTCTTCGTGATCAAGGCTTTTGCGGCCGGTGTGATTCTAGCAACAGGGTTCATCCACGTGCTACCGGATGCTTTTGAGAGCTTGAGAAGCCCTTGCCTCAGCGAAACCCCGTGGGGCAGCTTCCCGTTTACCGGCTTCATTGCCATGCTTTCGGCGATTGGGACGATGATGATCGACACCTTTGCCACCAGCTACTATAGAAGATCAGATTTCACCAAAGCACTGCCAGTGAAGGAGGATGAAGAGATGAATGGGTTGCACGAGGGTCATGTGCATGTTCACACACATGCCACACACGGCCATGCTCACGGTTCTGGCGCGATTGCACCAGAGGATTCGATTTCTTCTTTCGAAATTGTTAGGCATCGAGTGATATCACAGGTAGAGTTGGTTTGGATGTTCAAGTTAATGGTTCAATTTTTTGGTGCTACATTTTGTTGGGTTGGTCAGTGTTTTCACTGTTTTTTACTCTCCAGTTTTATCAATTTCTTTTATATTAACTATTTTTGGGGTGTTTAATTTAATTTAAGATAATTATTATTAGACCATCTTCAATCTTTGGGCTAAAAGCCAAGTTTTTTAGTCCGGAAAATTTAGCTTTTAGTCTAGAAACAACTTTTCTGCTCCAACCCTTCTAGCCTAAAATTTTAGTCCGGGATTATTAAAAAAATGAACTTAGGCTATTTTTTTTTCTTAAATTTACTTTTTAAAAAAAAATTATGTAGACTATCGTAAATTAATTTTATGAACATTTTAATCTAAAAATATTTAAATTCCAATAAATATTGAAAAATCACTAAATCGATACATGAAACTCATGAAATACTATGAAAGAATATGAAAATCATGATAGAGATGTATAAACACAAAATACATAAAACACACAAGACACATAGAACACATGTGAAGCACATACAAAACACATGTGAAGCACATACAAAACACATGATAAAGATGAAGCACACACATAGGTATTTATAGAAATGGGAAGAATTGTAGGAGAAAAGTGAGTTTTGTGTAGATGTTTGAACAAATACATAGGTATTTATAGAGTTTTTTGATGAATTTTGAGTTAAATAATTTTTTTTAATTATTTTAGCCATTGGATTTAAATTTGGATCGTTAGATTTATTTATTTATTTTTTTTTACCATTAGATTTGATTATAGTCGATCTCAGCTGTTCGATTCAATGTATTTTAAAAAAACATTTTTTAAAAAACAAAATTTGAAATCTAGATCGTTGATCCAACGATCCAAAAATGTCAGCCATCAGATGAACAAAAGAGCCATTGGGCTCATGATTCGACAACGGCCCTGACAATGGGTCTCATCCTGTCAGGCGCTGAAGGCTTCAGCTTACGTGGTGCGAGTAGAGCTCGTGACCGGGCCGAGATTGGGCTAGGCTTAGGTGAGTCCACACGTATGTGAACTAAATCTTGGAGGGAATTTGGCTTCGATTTAGCTTTTAGCATTTAGCCCAAAGATTTGGCTTGGATTGGGTTGGGTTTGGGGGGGGGGGGTTTGGGGGAATAAATGGGGTAATTTGGCCTTTAGCCCATGATTGTGTTTGGTCTTAGCATTCTAAAAATTTGATTTTTTACTCAATATTTTTTATAATTAATAAGAAAAATACTTGTGAGTTTTACATAATGAAAATTTTGAAATGTTAAGGGCAGTTTTCTAATTTACAAGTGTTTATTTTTATCTATGCAATTTTTCTGATTTAATTATGTAAATTCTTTGCATGAATAATTTTTAGGTTCTGGAGCTGGGAATTTTGGTTCATTCAGTAATTATTGGGATATCTTTAGGTGCCTCACAGAGTCCCAAGACAATCAAACCTCTTGTAGCAGCTCTTACTTTCCATCAATTTTTCGAAGGCATGGGCCTTGGTGGGTGCATAACTCAGGTATCATCAATTTCCTCAAACATCACATTCTTGTTTCATTATCATTTAATCCCCCTGCATAAATGGTGACCAGCTAGTTAGGGCAACATGCTTGTTGTCTTACACTTAAATTTGAATCTCTTTTAGTAGATTAAAATTGGAGTAGTGTTAGAAAAACCAACATTTAAACCAAATGATGTGGTTGATAATGATTTGATTATTATTTAACTGTCGGTTAGCATACTTATTCTTCTATTAGTGACATCATATTTGCAAATTTGGTCTAGAAATTTGGTTTACCTAGCATTACTCTTAAAAATATGGAATAAAAAATTAGATTGATTATTGAATTTTAGTCGAATTGGAGTTTTGGTCCATGAACTTTCATATGTTATATTCCCCTTTAAACAATTTACTTTGACAGAAGTTCTGATGCTATTACTAACAAGGACCCATTGCTTCTTATTATGACATATTAAAGGATCAATACTCATGAACTTTTAATTCATAACTAAAACTCTAATTAGGCAATTTTTAGAGACCAATACTCCAATTTTCTCAAAAGCCAAATATAAACCACCTTTCCCCTCCAATGTGATATTCAATAGTAGGATACATATTATGATGTTCTAGCCATTTACCGATTTTCACATGGCCATATGGGTACCATTTTGTGGGGTTTTAGAGCTCCAAATGGTCGTCTTGTTGATGTTGTCACGTAATCTTCTAGGTGCATATTCAGAGGTCATGCATATCCTTTGTAGGATCCAACTGCATTTCATCACGACTAAAATGCCTCACACATCAGTTCATCTCAGCATTTTTTGAAAGTCAACATTCATTTTTTAGGGTACCAATGAGGGTCCCTAGTCCCACAGTTATGTAAAGTTGTCTTGTCACTAGATATATACACTTGTCTTTGTACAAATTTCGTTGTCTGATGTACCGGTGACAAGACAAAATATCTCCCCTCTCCCCAAATCCCAAACATTTTAGAGTTGTGAGTTAGGTTAAACTCCATTACAATTTCTACATTTATAAATGATGTTTCCATTGTCTGTGCAGGCCAACTTTAAGTCCAGGGCCATTGCAGCAATGGTGCTTTTCTTCTCCTTCACAACCCCAATTGGAATTGGTGTTGGAATGGGAATATCAAACATTTACAACGAGACCAGCCCAAGTGCTCTAATCGTGGAAGGAGTTTTCAACTCTGCATCAGCTGGGATCCTAATATACATGGCTCTGGTTGACCTACTAGCAGCAGATTTTATGAACCCTAGAATGCAGAGCAATCTAAGGATCCAGGTTGGGGCTAATATCTCACTTCTTCTGGGCTCTGGATGTATGTCCCTCTTGGCCAAATGGGCATAAATACTTTAATGTAATCAGGGCTTTTTCGTGTTTTGTGTTTAGGCTTCTTTGTGTACTTTCATCTTGTAATATAGTCTAACGGAATTTTGGTAATGCTCAATGTGTTAGTAAAAATAATCTAATTCTTCCATCCACAAGAAAGTTTCCAAAAACTTCGAATGAAGGTAACAATCATATGTTAGCATAGTAAGATGGGATATATGTCATGATTCATTTTTAAAATGTTGAGTAGGAAACTAGTCTCCATATCTCACAAGTTTTTCTTATGTTAATGTATACCTTCCAACTTGCCGGCATTACAAAGAATGGAAAACATAATTGAGAGGAGAACACCAAGGGAAAAAAAGAGTGAGAAAATCACCGTTGATTGATAACCTGAATCAATTCTAACTCTGACGAATTAGATCACCCTCTCTCACCAATTGATCTAACTCAAAGGGCTTTAGAAAACATAGGTTTATTATGTTAGCTAGATAGAGGAAATGTTTTTTGCATTTCTGTTTACTCTTTCTCGACTTATCATTTTATGTATATCCTTTAATTCTTTTTTTATTTATTCAATCCAACAACTATGAAAAAGAGAAAATACATAAAAAGTGTGAAAATCACATTTCCCAAATAAATAAGCTAAAAATGATAAAAGTTCAAATCCCACAAGATTGATTTTGTCTTTGAAGTAAACTATTAATTAATTTGGTGGCAAAAGTAAGTGGAGATAGCATTTTCTATATAAAGTGGCATGTGCAATGATTATTTCATCTGTTAATATATAACAAGAGTACTTAGTATCATATGTTAATGTATAACAAGAGTACTTAGGCCTCGTTTGGCATGCCGTATAATACCACCGGATAGTACTAATAATACGAAGCGGATGTTTGGTGAACGTCGTATTAAATAAGCACCGTATTACTTAATCCGGCCCCACTTGTTTTATCCCCTTCATACCCGTTTGTTTATCCCGTCCCAAACCTCTGTATTATTAGTCGGGTGCATCTCTCTCGCTCACACTGGCTCACTCCGTCCCTCTCTCACGCACTCTCCTTCAACTCTGTCCCATCACCTGCTATCTCTCGTCTACTTCCAAGTTCGTCTTCGTCGCCATTTTTTTTTTCTGTCTCTCTTCCTTCCTCCTTCTTTGTACACACACCCCCACCTCTCTGTTCGCCTTTGATTTCTGACAACAAAACATTCCATGGGTTGAAGGAGGAAGATGATGATTCAAATTCTTTCGATCTGGACTCCGATGACGAGAAGGATGACGAGAAAGAGAGCTAGGCTCCGACGAGGAGGGGGGTAGCAACTCGGATCTGGGCTCCGATAAGGAAGGGAGCTGGGCTCCGACGAGGAGGGGGACAAGAATTCGAATATAGGCTCCGAGTTATCGACCCTGGCCGCTACTCCTCTGCAATCGGTCGTCGATGGTGGGATTGATGCGCAAGGAAGATGGTGAAGAAGAAAGGTGCGACTGAGAAGAGTCCTGGGTTTTTTATTCTTCTGTTTTTCTTTTTTTTTCTGTTTTTTCTTCCTTTTTTTTTGTTTTGTTTAATTTTAACAACAATTATTGTGAATTAAAAAAAAAATATTATAGTCCGACGTATTATCCGATGCATAAATTAATCCGATACAATACCAAACGCCCGATTAATTTAGTCAGTACTATCCGACGACTATTTATCCTATCCGACTGAAATAGTCAGTACAGTCCGAGCTGCCAAACGAGGCCTTAGTATGTGTGTTTGCCGTTCGAGTTGGAGGCACATAAAGCGGCCAACAAAATAAAACAATACTTGGGTATTCAAAAATAAGTATGAGTTCTTACTTAAAATTCTTAGTGTTTTAATCATAGAACTTTGTGTTTATGATCAAAACCATTCATAGAACTTTGTTTTAATCATAGATTTTTTGTGGAGATGATTTTTATAGGGTGATTTATAATTTGAACGGTTTTGATTATAAACATGAAGTTTTATAAATTGACAATGAACAATTTTGAAATTTTTTTATTAAGAGTTCATACTCATGTTTGAGTAACCAAGTATTATTTGACGAAATAAGGATCAGAGATGAGGTGGAACCAAAGCTTTGACAAGCTAATGTGGCAAACATGTCAGCATGTAGGTGGGCCACACTTGAGTTTTCTTAAAAATTCGATAGAATGTGACAAAATGAGATGAAAATTGTGTTTTAGAAAATAAAGTGACACAAAATTTGTTTCAATAGAAATATTGAAATTGAACACAAATCATAGCGAAAAAATAAGCTATTTCCTTATGAGACGGTTATTAGCACTCCAAACGACCTCATAATATTTTACCGGAGTTGGGTGTTTCAAACGATCTCATAATATTTTACCCGTTTCTACACATGAGCTCGTTTAAACCACTCACCGTAGGATAGATCTCAACGGCTCATAATTGTAGCGCACCTAGCCAGCGCAGCAGGCAGCCTCTTGTTTTTGAAGCTTTGCTTCTGAATTGCAGCACCCAAAGCACAGGTTTTGTTTCCGAAGTGAATTGTTCGAACATCCACTTCAGAGCTGTTTTATATCACACAGAATATGCAATTTCTGTAGCGGAATCGATCGGCTTGCACAACAGCCAAGCTAACGTTGGGAAGTCAAATCGTATCTAGTTTACTTTCAACCTCCCGATCCAAGGCTGTCGCTTGGGTACGCTCTTTCTCGCTTCATTATTTTGTCGTTTGAGTATGCGCACACCAAGTGTTCGATTAAATGTCTGTGTGAGCTTAGATCTTTCTGGGTCAGTCTCATACTGTGTTACCCTGTTCAGAAACCATGTAAAGTTTTGAAATTTGGCGTCTTTGTTCACTGGTGATTGATTCTTGATTGATTGCACTGAAAAGTTTTGGTCTTTATTTGTATATGGATTGCTTTCAAGTGGTATCTCATATCCCAGTAAAAATCTAGTAGTTAATACTTCAGTTATGCCCTGCATAGAAGTATCCTAAAGAGACATCTATATCAAATTTGTATTTCACTCATGTCAGCAATTCTTTCTTTTCCATGGGTATTTGATTAAGTTTCGATTTGAATGAATTTACGATCATTAAGAATAATGTTTAGGTACAGATAGGAACTGGTTTCAGTTATTTGTACCGAAATCACGTGCATAAGCTAAATGCTACCAATGATGCCAATGAACTATGAATATGGCCTATTAGTTGCATATCTGGCTTGATAGTCTTTTACAGATCTCCGTCCGTAATGTTTGCTTATGACTTATTGTTCTGTTGGTTTTGATTGTTTTCCTCTTAATTCTGTAGATTGGAGATAACAATGGCAGGCGTGATACAAAAGTTTGTTACTGCGTCAATGTTTATGTGGATAATTCCTGTTGCAATATTATATGCGTTTAACAATAATTTGCTTCCTGGTAAGGCTACTGTGTCAAGTGCTGCTTTAAGTCATTTTCATAATACTGCATCTTATTTGAGGTCCCTCTTAGAGTCATTCTAAGAAAAGCTTGCACTAGTTATGCGGTGGTTTTCTTCTTAGTGCTATATTGCCATACAATTATCTGCCTAAGTATTCTTCTTTATAATGTTTGTGTGCTTACCCATTTTTGTTCTAAATAAGCAGACCATTTCTAGATTGCATTTTGTATTAAGTCCTTATGACCTTCTGATTTGATCCGGGTATGCAATCCCACCGGTGAGATGCTCAGTTGACCCCTTAACATTAATAGGAAGATGGCTTATTCAATAATTTGTGCATAAGGGAAAGGAACTTTGGATGAACTAATGCAAATGGGTGTAAACCTCGCTGCTCAGAAACACCCAGTGCTCACCACACTGAGAGACACAAAAGCTTTTAGTTCCTACGGCACCTTAGAGTTTGTCCATCTCACTCTTAGTGTTGTGATAATTGAAATTTTTATCTCAATTAAGTTTTCTAAATCTTGCTTCCAAATTTCAACTAATGACCTCCGTGAAAAAATTGTCATTAGGATCTATATTGTTTTTGCGAATTACATTATTGCTACAGTGAATGTGATTTATAAGATGAAGATGGCATCCTATCGTCAAGTATAACTAGTGCCAACTGTTAGAAGTTAGATTTCCGAACGTGGATAATCTTGTCTAAGGCACTACTGTTGTAGGAAACTTAAAGAGAGAACATAATCCCTTGCGTGCATATAACAAAATTACAGAGAAGGCATGCCCTTATCACAATCTTGTGAGTGAATGTCTGTGGTCAACAATCTTAGGACTTGATCTCACGACTTGCCTTATTGGAGAAGTATATGATAACTGGATCAACATTTTTTTAGCTAGGATTTGGGAATGGGGTTACTAGTTGTTTTCTGTTAAAGTTTCTTGCCTCAGTTTTCCTTTTTGGTTCTCTGAGCAAGGTGGTTATTCATTTGAAGCAGGTGTAAGCGACATGTCTCCCTATTCACTCACGTTGTTGAGTGGATTCCTTGCTGTTATATCTGTCAACGTAGTTATCGCATTTTACATATACATGGCAATGAAAGAGCCTTCAGACCAACACAAGCCTGATCCTGCATTTCTTGCTGAAGCCGAAGCTAGTGTAAGCAAGTTAAAAGGTGATACTGATGGTTCTTCCCAATCCTCCAAGAAAGAAGAGTAGGATATGCTGCTTCCCCGTTTCCACTGTAGGAAGAACGAAGAACTTAAATTTAAATGCTGCAGTCTGCAGGCTAGATATTGGTTAAGAATCCATTTGATACATGTACGCTTACTTTCGTCTTTGCCAGCTGCTATTGAACCTGAGACGATGTTATCACAAGCTTCTTTCTGGTTGTAATTTTACTAGCAACTATAGATGTACTCAATCACCCTTTGTCTTTCAGTTAAATCTGAGTGTTGGAGGAAAATGGTACTCTTACATTTTTTTCTTAACTCATGGCAATTGTCAAACATTTTGGATGGAACTAACTGAGATGGGTTGTATGTGTAAAAGATCATGGAAAGTCACGTTCAGGGCATGTCATGTGTGTCAGTAAATGCAAGATATGTCGGGAATGAGAATGATACCCATGAATACCAATTCCCGGTAAGTAACATGTCCTATATCTTATTGAAAGAGAGTTATTAAATCGCAACATAATTAGATGAGATCAATTGCGAATGGCGGTTTGATTAAGTAATTTCAGGTCTAAACTTTATCAAGTAACAAACTTTTCGTCCAAAGGAAAGAAAATTGATGAATTACACTCTCATGAGACAACATGCGTTTCAGTAAATTTGAGTGTGACTATCACGTTGTCATATAACATAATACGTAAATTAATGACACTACGCTGGTCAAGAAGTGAGTTGGCCCTCAACTCGGGTAAACCCAATATGTGTCCAGCCTTATAAATTTATATTTATTTCTAGTCTACTAAAACCAATTGGAAAAAGCCCTAGCCAATTACTGAATCGGTAAAAATAAAAATTTATAAACAATAAATACAAATACATGAAATTCAACAAATCACAGATCACAGGGAGAAAAAACCCCAAAACAAAAACCCAAATACCAAAACCGAAGGCTCATACAGAGAGAGAGAGAGAGAGAGAGAGAGAGAGAGAGGAAGACAAGCAGGAGAAAAACCAGAGGAGGAAGAAGAAGGGTTGCAGAAGGAGGGTAGAGGGGGAAGAAGGGAAATATGGGAAAGAAGAAGAAGAGAGTGGCGTCGAAGGTGTGGTGTTACTACTGCGATAGAGAGTTCGACGATGAGAAGATACTGGTGCAGCACCAGAAAGCCAAGCATTTTAAGTGCCATGTCTGCCACAAGAAGCTCTCCACCGCCGGCGGCATGGCCATTCACGTCCTCCAGGTCCACAAAGAGAGCGTCACCAAGTATGGCTTTCTATACCTTTTCCCCCAATTGTCAAAAACCCTAATTCTTTTTCTTTTTGTTTCGTCGCTGAATTTGTTATTTTAGAATATGATATTGATGAGTTTTTGTTTTTGCTGTGTAAATTTATGATATTTATCGTTTTTGTTTTGTTATAATTAGATTTGTGCCTTCTAAATTCATGGTTACGAAAAATCGAACAATTTGGACATTTGGGACTTGGGTGTTAATTTTGTAATGTGGGCTCGGCAGTTGTAGAAAATTTTAGCTGGAAAGATAGTTTGGGATTTTAGCTTTTTGTTAGCTGCATAGGGGCAACTTAATAATTTTCGAGCAAAGTTGGGTTGTAGGTGTTTATAATTTTGGTAGCTTGAAGGTGGATCAAGTGCAAAAGTATGGGACTGGGGAATATTTTGTGAGTGCTTGTAATTTTGGTAGAATTGGGAATCCAGGAAACAATGAGGCTGTTAATATGAATTGGGTTTCCTTTTGTTGGGAAATATTGTAATGTGAACTCATATACGTATGGGGCCTGCTTGATAATAAGAGAGCCCATGAAACCTCAGGAAGATAATCTATTGCTTTAAACTCTTACCCGTATAAGTTTAAGAGGGTTTTTATGCCCGTAGGTAGTTCTGTAATGGATATGAATATATGCTGATGATGAAGTTAAACTTAAACTTTGTCTACTGTATTAGGAGTTAGGACCAAAATGTAACTGTCAATATATTTCTACTTGAACTGTTACCTGTCTTCCATTTTTCTAATAAGAAAAAAACATAATCAAAAGCCATGGTTCAATTTTTCTAACTGGAACATAATAAGTTTGTCATAGACGGTTATAGTTACTAATTGTTTGTAGTTACACTATCTCACTGGATCTTTTTCATGAACTATTATAGAGTAGGGTTAAACAATGTTGACTATATATAAGTTGTGCCTCAAATAATTCCTTATCATAATTTCATTCTACTGATTTTCAAACTGTTAAAACTCTATTTTATAGGGTTCCCAATGCGAAGGCTGACAGGGAGTCGACGGATATTGAAATATATGGGATGCAAGGAATCCCACCTCACGTTTTGGCTGCACATTATGGAGAGGAAGGTAAAGGATCCATACAAATATTGATGTTTATCCAGACAATTTTTGATATTTTATTTTAATGTTATGTTAACATCATTGGTATTTGATGACATGTGAATTTCTATTTTATTTTAATGCTCAAATTCAACTGGTTTATGATATCGTTGGGTTTGACTCACATTAAATTATGACCTGGATGTGCTGGTACATGCAACTATGCATAGATGGACTCATTGATATTGAACTTCTTTGTTTGTATTGAATTAGATATACCATCAGAGTGTTCATAGCAGTATCCGTGTAATATAAGTTGTTTGATGGTTGTATTTTGCCCATGTAATAGTTTTTCAAATTCTCATGTGTTCTTGGTTGAACCAAGTTGTGCTTATGTATACTTTTGCAAATACTCATTCACATGGATCCGGATGTCCTAATCTGTGCATACGAATTCTGCATAACATGTTTTGTCATGGTGTTATCTTGTCTGTGCAATAAATTTGAAAGTGACGTCTCATTTATAAGCTAAAGACAAATCAAACCAAGAAAAAGTGTACAATACCTATCATTTTGAGTAGTTTATGGCTTCTTTTGCAGTTATAGTATTAATCTTGTATAGTAAGTTTATTTTCTAAATATCTCTATTTATATGCAGATGAAGATGGTCCATCAAAAGTAGCTAAAGTAGACATCCCAACAACCCAGTTTGTTGGTGGTATGGTGCCAGGTTCGATGGGGATTGCATATCCTCCCCAACCACCTTTGGGTGCAATGCGGCCAATGTATGTTTTCTGTCAGGTTTCTTGCATATCCTCTCTAACCAGCTTTGTGAAATTTTAAAATTATGTTGTCTGCAGTACATAATTAGCATTTACATAAACAACTTATCTGTTTGTTTCTTTTGGTTTTTGTTCACTCCAGGTACAGTTCTGCAGTTCGAGTGCCTCCGAATGGTTGGCAAGTTCCACCTCGTCCCCAGCCATGGTATCCACAGCCTCCATCAGTCTCAGTACCTCCTCCTTCCTCATTGGGTTATGTGCAGCAACCATTGTTCCCTGTGCAGAATGGGAGGCCACCTCTACCATCAACAACAATCCCCGGACCTCTGCCTCCACATATAGCTCCTCCTGGGCTTACTACATCCATGCCTCCTGCTCCTGTATCACAACCCCTGTTTCCTGTTGTTGGTATAAATAATGTACCAACACAAAGTTCTCCCTTTTCTCCTCCTTTGCTTTCAATCAGTGTTCCCTTTAGTTCTCCAGCTGAAGTTAAAGGCTCAACAGATGCTTATCAAGGTGCTAAAGCTTTCCAAACAAGTAGTTATCTAAGTGCCTCAGTTTTGATTTCTTATTATTGATTTATATAATTGCTCGTTTAGTTATTGTTTTTCTACTATTGTTTTATCGTTTAAAAGCAATTCAAACTGTCTGCATTTCGAAAATTTCAAAACTGAAGATTATTTTAGTGTTGGAAGAGTTCGACTCGTTTAAAGTCAAAAAATTCAAAAATATGTTTTTTTTCCTTTGCGTGCATGATAGCAGTATGGTGTCAGAGCTGTCTTCTTGCTTTAACTTCTACTTATCCCTCATGTCTGATAAAATAAGTTGTAGATGCCTCAGATTTTCTTTTGTTCTTTAGCATTCAAGTTGCTTTTTGAGATCCTTGTAGAGAGTTCTGTTTTAGTCACTTCAAATTTGGATATGCTATCAACGGCTAGTTTTGGCTCTGTTATCTTAAATGTTTGAATATTACAAAGGCATCTTTTATGTTCCTTCTAGTAATTGTTCCGGTATGCTAACCCTTATTTATTTTCCTGCTGCAATAATGAATACCTCCCACATTGCTTAACTCTCCATGTTGATGATGCCTTTGGATTGTTGATTTCATATGTGCAAGGCTTGTGAATCTGACGTATCCTTTTCATTTAATTACTACAGGTGTTAATTCACACTCTTATGCATCTGGTCCGAACACTGGTGGTCCATCAATTGGACCACCCCCTGTAATTGCAAACAAAGCTCCTGCTCCCCAGCCAGCTGCTAATGAGGTGTATCTAGTTTGGGATGATGAGGCTATGTCCATGGTAAGTCGTTCTTAATTTTCCTAAATGATTATTTTTCCACTTTGCTAGTCTTGTTCGTTGTTGCTAACTTGTTTTTTGTTAGGAACTTGTTGCTAACTTGTTAAATTGGTTAATTTTATTTGCAGGAGGAAAGAAGAATGTCATTGGCAAAGTATCAGGTGCATGATGAAACTAGCCAGGTAAGTCATACTACCTCTTTAATTTACGGAGTTGCATTGCTCTAACCAGCTAGGTAGGCTTTATGTTCAGGCTTTTCAGATTGGGTTGTTTACCAATTGTTTCCTGATTAGAGAGGTATTTACTGTATGAATTTGAACTTTTACTTTTGAAACGAAACAAATTAACAAAGAACATGTGAACCTTCAATCATCTGTCTTTCTGCTTTCCAACCCAATTGGTTGATGGGCATGCTGTTTTGTTTATACTGCCATTCTCCGGTTTCCACGCAACTGCATCAAAAGGTTCAAGTAGGTATTTACAATAATTTTGCTGTTAGTTAGTGATTACAATTTTGACAAGCTTGCTTCTATGGCCTCAAGGATTCTCCTATCTAGCATCGTACTCAGTTAATTATGGAATGTATATATTTGCTCATTTAAAATTTAGATTTATCTGTTGTTCACTCTCCCCACGCTTTCTTTTGCGGTGTGGGGGTTCGAGTGAAACAATGGCAAGACCAACAATTTTATTGTTAATTGTAGCAACATTATTTTATCATTGAACGGTGAAACCAGACTTGGCCAGGTCAGATTCTTTCATAAAGTTTGGTATCTCTTCGGTTAGATCATAGGACCAATCCATTTTGTCTGGCTTAACCAAGTGAATCATGCACACGGTCCCTCTCTGATGATCTCATTGCGGTTTTCTTTTTCAGATGAGTTCAATTGATGCTGCCATAGACAGAAGGATTATGGAGGGCAGGCTTGCTGGTCGAATGGCATTTTAGATCAAATAGCAGCAATGGGACGACGATGACAGTGTTTGCGCCTTTGGAATCTCATGCTGGCGTATGGACCTGGGAATCTCATGCCGATGCACGCTCCATGTCCTGCAGAGTTTATTCGAAGTGAAGGGCGGTTTACCGGACTAACCAGTCGTAGATTCGTGTTGTATTCTTTGCAAGAACGTGAAGTAGAAGAGCAAAAATGTCAAGATATAATGTAACTTTCATATTCTTTTTCATACTCCCCATAGATTTTGTTGCAAACTTTTTAGGATTAGGGATATTTAAAGGATTCCATTTTGTTCATCGACAATATTCTTCAGTTGACTAATATTTCAAATGTGGTTAGTAACTTGGTATTATTTATGAATAATGATGTTATTATAGGGCTTTTGAACTTTTAGTTATGACTTTCTTATGCCATTATATTTTTGGCTGCATCATCCAAGGATAAATTTTTCAATGTGCTGGGAATAGTCAGGTACATCAACTGTTATAGTACAAGTAATTGGATATTTGAAAAAAAAAAAAATTCAATCATTGTATTATGATATTTAGTGGATCAAGTTGTGTTCCCGGCATACCAAAATCCACCTCGTCATGGTAGAATAACACCTGGGGCCTTGGATTTTAAAGTAGTTGTAATTCTGCCGAAGCGAAACCACAAACTGGTTCTTTTAATAAAAAAAATACTAATCTATTATATATAAAACGAATAGGGCAGTGAATAGTTCTGATTTGGTGTCGCGGCTTCGACAAAGATATTAGAATAAAATTGCCCCTCAACCAAATAAATTCAAAAGCAGCCTAATATAATATATTAAATAATGTATGGGTAATTTGGTAATTTGGTCATTATAAAATATAATATAAATATAAGTGGGAAGAGAGAAAAGAATAAAAAAATGGAAGGATGAGTGAAAGTTAATGGTGCCCACCACGTGAAGGAAAGAAAAATATAATAAAAAATAAGGAAAATCATGAATGTTGTGTTCAAAACATCTTAAGAGGCACGTAGCGCCAGTGATAAATTAGTACAACTTTTTAAAAAAAAAAAGTAGGATCATACAATAAGCTAGCAATAATGTAATTCAATCAGATGTTCATGAAATATTATTTTATGTATTTTTAAATACGTTCAAAACATCTTAAGAGGCGTGTAATGTCGGTTATAAAAAAAATGTCTTTCCCACATGGATAATAATGTGATTCATCGGTTATAAAAAATGTATTTCCATGCGGATAATAATGTGATTAAATTAATTGTCAAATGATTGTTTTTTTTTTAACAAACGATATTATCTATACTAAAGAGGATGGGAATAAGCTTAGCCTCACAATGGCTAGCAATAGTGTGATTCAATCAATTGTTTATTTTAACATTAAATTAGTTGTCAAATAAATTTTTTTTTTAACATACGATATTATCTACATTAAAAGGGCGGGGGTGTGCTTAGCCTTACAATGGGCTAACAATAGTGTGATTCAATCAGTTGTTTATTAAATATTATTTTCTCTATTCTTAATGTAAATTCTATGGAGACCGATTTTATTATGTGGATTTAGATGCTTTAACTGGTTTATGAGGGGTTTCTTCTAGCGTGATGTAAGATTATTCATTTACTTTAAATATTTGACTTTTCTTTTGTCAATTTAAGCATATAAATACATTTAAAACGTGTAAGTCGTGTGTAGCACGCTGTAATTCAAAAAATGTCTTCTGCACGCGTTTTACAGAGGGCTTAGCCTCACAATGATCTAACAATAATGTGATTCAATCAGTTGTTCATTCAATATTATTTTCTCTATTTTTAAACACGTTCAAAACATCTTAAGAGGCATTTAATGCTGGTATATAAAAAGATATTTCGCACGCGGATAATAATGTGATTAAATTAGTTATCAAAATTTTTTTTTTTTTGACAAACGACATTATCTACACTAGGGGTGGACTTAGCTTCACAATAGACTAGTAATAATGTGATTTAATCAATTGTTTATTGAATATTATTTTATCTATTCTTAATGTAAATTCTTGCTCATTTGTCTAGCAAAGACCTGAGAAAAATGTTTCTTTGCTCATTCATGGAGTTGTATTTAGTCCTGACGATTGGATTCAAATTTCCTTCTCTGAATCTTCTCCCCTTATGATCTGGAATTGGTCATAGTCTGCCAAGAGGGCAACAAAGCGCCTAGAGATCGATTTTATTATGTGAATTCAGCTGCTTTAATTGGTTTATGAAGGATTTCTTATAGTATGATCTCATATTATTCATTTGACTTTCATTTTGTCAATTTACGAATATAAATACATTTAAAACGTGTAAGTCGTGCATAGATCGTCGTAATTCAAAAAAGGTCTTTTACACGCTTAATGAAGGCTAGTTATAAGAAAGAGAGAGAAATGAACCAAAAAAAAAATTCGACCATAGAAATAAAAAATAAAAAATAAAAAAATAAAAATAGAAACACTTGTTCGTAGCAATATAGAGTGACAAGACGAAGCCTCAAGCCTAAACCCCTAAAACCCCAACAGCCCGCCCACGCACACAAAGCCAATCTCTCTCTCTCTCTCTCTCTCTCTCTCTCTCGATGCTTGGTATCTAGCAGCTGAGATGAAAGCTCTAAGAGTTCTGAGAACCCTCTCTTCAAAACCCACCAAAACCCCTTTAAACCCAGCCTCCTTGTTCCACCGGTTCTACGCCGCTCAGCCGCAAGAGGACGACTCCGGTCACAACCCATCTTTCTCAGACCCCGAAAATGGTTCGGACTCGGTTTTTGACAGTACCCATTACGCCATACCATCCGTTGGTTCGGATTCCAAGCCCAAAACTCCTCAGAAGCCGACTTGGGACAACAAGTACAGATCAAAAGCTGATAAATCGATCGGGGTGGACGCCCAGAAGAAGAAATTGAAGCGTTTGGAGGAAGAGGAGGAGCAAAAGAGTAGAGTGCTCGCTAAGGCGCTTCTCGAGGCAGCATTGGAGCGCGCAGATGATGAGGAATCAGGGGATGAGGAGGAAATGGTGAAGGAGGAGGACCAAAAGGCGCTGTCTGTAGGGATAATTGGTGCTCCGAATGCGGGAAAGTCTGCTCTGACTAATTATATGGTTTGTTATTTTGGATTTTATGGTTTAAACGTATTTAATTTAGAAGAGAGAGGGAGAAAAAGAGGGGGGAGGTTTAATTAACTGTTGGATATGGTGTTGGTTTAGTTAATGATAATATTAAATGATGACTGTGTTACTGTGGTTTATGATTTGGTTTGAACTGCTAAGTAGTTTAACAGTTTGTTTGACGATTTGGCGATTCATTTCCCGAAAAAAAGAAGATGACTTTGTGATGGGGTTTTCAGTAGGGTATACGCTAGTCCTATAGGATGACTATAATGAAGTGTTGGAAGCTTTTGATTGTTTCGTTGGACAAGGGTTTGGGTAAATTTGGTGTTGTGGATTCTTTCATTTGCCTAGCTGGTCATGGTTTAATATTTTATGGCAACTAGGGTTCGTCTGTGTTGCTCAGTATTATGTTATATTCACCATGCATATGGTACAATCTGCCTAATTTGTCTGAAAGCGATATCAATAGCTGGTTCATGGTCACTGCACTTTACTCAGATAGATATCAAATAGTTCTTGAGGCCAAAGCAGGCATGAGCTTCTTAATATGTCTGAAGTTGTCCCAACAAAAATTTCTTTGGAGGGAAACAAATGAAGAAGCTTTGAAATCCCCCTATGTGAGATATGTACTGGCTTGGGAGATTATACTTTGTTCGTAAACTATGTAATTTGTTGGATTTTGTGGTAATATTCTTTTTAAAAAAAGTTTACCATATCAGAGGATTGTATACTTTTTACTGGCTTTTGTTGTAACCAGAACCTTTCTGGTGACAGATTGTGCAGATTTATAACATGTTTCTGCATTTCTTATAGGTTGGGACGAAGGTTTCCGCTGTTTCACGGAAGACAAACACCACTACTCATGAAGTATTAGGAGTTATGACAAAAGGAGACACACAAATTGTATGTTTCTTGTTTTTAGCTTATAATCGACCAGGTTTTCTGGACTGGGAATGCTTTGATTAAGTTATATTATGTCCTAATGAGCTCTGAAAATTATTCGAATTACAATATGCAATTCATTTCTTTATCCTAGTTCTTTGTTTATGAAATTATGGTACAACAAAAATGTGATGAGCATGCGACACTTACTTTCATATAGTGATGAGTGTGTTTGATACAGGAAAGGTAATGGTGATGGGTTGTCTTTGCATATTATTCTCGTCGATTACTTATGTGTAGACATGTTATTATTATGTTTTCTCCCCACAGACTGGAGCACAGAAATTGTGGTGTATGACATATCTTGCAGTTGTTTATCGATGTTTTGAGCTATTTATTGACTGTCTTCATGTGTGCCTATGCAGTGTTTCTTTGATACTCCAGGTCTTACATTAAGCAACAAGGGATGTCCTTACAAGGATTTCAAGGTTCGCGTAGAAAGTGCTTGGAGTTCAGTTACTTTATACGATGTGCTCATAGTTATATTTGACGTCCATAGGCATCTTACCAGGTTAGTTATTCATTCCATATGATACCCTGTAACTTTTTTTTTTTTTTTTCTTCAAGTTATCCCATGGTTGACTCTAAGGAAACCTATCCTAGCAAGCTATTAGATGGCCATATTTTACAATAGCTCACAAGTGTTATGGTTCTAAATATGCATGAAACAAACATAGGCATCAGAGCTAGATATATATGGCAGGTGGATTCCATTTGGGCAAATGTTCATCGCTTTTGATAATAGTGCATTTTTTTTTTATTTCAGCCATTATCCTCATTCCCTGCATTATTTCAGCCACTCAAGTTTGTTAACAATTTTTTCTAAATTTCATCAGTGTTTGGTCCCTAATCACCCGGTTCTTTGTATTTCCATCCATATAGGCCTGATGTAAGGGTTATAGGATTGATCAAGCGTATGGGAGCACTACCACACCCAGTGCAAAAGCGAATTTTATGTATGAACAAGGTTGATTTAGTTGAGAAGAAGAAAGACTTGTTAAAGGTTGCTGAGGAATTCAAAGATCTTCCTGGTTATGAAAGGTGTGTTTCCTTTTACAAAATCAAAGATGGTGTGTTTTCTCTTTTCGCCAGGGTTCTTAAAAGTATATCTGACGATCTATTTCTTTCTTTAACCTTGTAGGCGTTTCATGATTTCTGGTCTGAAGGGCTCTGGAGTGAAAGATCTTGCTCAATATTTGATGGATCAGGCATGTGAGCATTTTAGTATTGCCTTCATTGTCATCATTTCCTGTGACATTTACCTGTCAAAAATATTCTATTACGAAGGCCTTCTTTAGATTTATGTTTTGGTTGGAAAGAATTTTCAAGATATGTCTGGTTTACATGTATCTGCTCATCTTTCTAGCGAATGTTACTGGTGTCCACTATATCCCACATCTCAGTTCTTCAGTGGTTTTTTTATGTTTAGGCCGTTAAACGGTCTTGGGATGAAGATCCATTCATCATGACTGAGGAAGTTATGAAGAATATATCATTAGAAGTTGTCCGAGAAAGGTTGTTAGACCATGTGCATCAGGTATATCTTCAGTTTCGAGGTACTTTGAGGCTATCATTTCTATCTGATTATATTTTCATTCCCAAGGTCTGAATTTATAAGCAATTTGAGGATCTTCAGTAATGGCAATTTCTGCTTGTTTAGGAAATCCCATACACTATTGAACATCGGTTGATGGACTGGAAGGAGTTGCGAGATGGCTCTCTTCGGATTGAACAACATCTTATCACGAACAAATTAAGTCAACGCAAGATTCTTGTAGGAAAGAAGGGCAATAAAATAGGGTAAATACTGAAGTCCTAGCATATTGGAATCACTGCTTTTGCTTTCAACACGAGCCAATTTGAATTGAAATACATGCTTCTGAAACAGGAGAATTGGCATGGAAGCTAATGAGGAGCTACGGTCCATCTTCAAGAGGGATGTCCATCTCATTCTCCAGGTTAGACTGAAATGATACATTGGAATATCGAGTTGAATGTCAAGAAGGGATACGATCCATCAGGAGATGGAAGGGCACCTTATTTGTAAGGTCAGACTTAACGACGAGTCTAATGAATAGAGTTGAATGTCAAAAATTGCAACCCTATGATCCACCCTATTTGGAAGTGTATATAAAGGAAGTTTCATCGACTTTATGAAGGCCATCCAGTGTTGCAGCTTTTTTGAGTGGTAGAAAAATTTTCAGCTTTAGTTTGGGGATGGAGGTGGGTGACGAATAACTGGAAGACCCCAACTTGGCAGGCAAACACATTAGTCCCGAAATTTTTGAGAATATACAATATCAAGTCTCTTGATCTCTTCATCATATACTAACCCTTTGTTTTCTTGTTTTTTTTTTCCCTTAAATTTGTGCTTATGTACGAACATACGAACATAAGAAAGCTTAAGCTAGGTTCTTTCATTTGATTTTAATTTGAACTTGTACCTTTTATGGTATACTGTTCGAAATCCTCGTATCTGTGATTGATAAGAAACCATTTATGAATGTTACTTTGCTTGTGGAATTGTAAAATTCAACATGTGTTAAAGGAGGAAGGGATTGATTTGTATGCTCCGCACGCTTCATGCTTGTTCTTAAGGAAATCATGAGTTTCGGGTTTAATGCAAAGTCATGAGTTTCGGATTTAAGAGAACCGTGTAATCTCCATGTGAATGTCTCACTCGTCGCGTATATACCCCCATTCCCTGATAATAGAGTAAGAATATCTAGTATGGACTGACTGGCAGTTTTTGTTGTCAACTAATCCTTTGTTTCATCATTCGAAAACTTGTTTGATGATTTGATTAACGGTTAAAACAGCAGCTTAAGAATGGAAAAATATGACAGATCTCGGAAGGATAAGCTTTTAAAACATTCCCCTTTACCTAAAGTGGTATTCCTCTCCAGTTTTAAGCGGAAAGCCCTAGCTTCGACTTTCAGAAATGAAGTGTTCGATACCATATTATTATAATCGGTCCAATAGGCGGTTTAGCCGTTTTCAATCTTGTAGTTAATTCCAGGAAATATTATTACGTTTATCACAATAGTTATGCGAACTATCTCCTGTTTCATACACCAGGTAGAAGAGAACGACAAAATACATAGCAGATTAACTTCAAATATAACAAGTAGCTCCTCAGTAGGTTGGACTAAACCTACTAACACCGACATCACTGCCACTTTCCTACGGCTACATATTTAGATCACATTGCAACTTGAACCCTCCTAAGCACTGAAAGCCTGAAAAGGAATTGCAGTGAGCTGATCAAGCAGCCCAGTGACCGGCGTAGCGAGCCGGGGTTCATAAGCAAAGCCATGCAAGTCCCCATCAACCCCAGCATTAACGTAAGGGCACGGAGGAATCCACTGCCACCTCTTCCTGGACATATCGAACAGCAACGCCTTGTCGGAACCCAGAATCATGATGGTGATGAACTCTCCATGTCCAACACAACGGTACCCATTCCCATTCTCCAGGTCATCAAATTGCACATAGAGCTGCTGCGGCATCCTCTCCATCTCAACCCAAGTTGTTCCACAAGCCTGCAACCCCCAAATCCTCAAGCTTTTCGGCACGTTGAGCTTGCTCTTCTCAACTGCAGAAACTAAAAGCAGCTTCCCACCGCTCTCCATCAAGGTTGGAGATCTCAGGGCCCTTCTCATGGGGGCCTCAATCGTCCAACAATTGTTTGCTGCCACATCATAGGCTAAGACACTGTAAGGGCCGTAGTTCATGCAGTAGAATCTTCCTCGAACATTAACCATTTGACCTGATTCGAAATTACAGAGTTTTGGGAGGGAAGAATTGATTCCCCACAGCGAAAAAAACCCGCCTGCGTCGATATGGAAGCTCTCGGCAGTCAAGTTTTTCACAGCGTATGGAGAGATCAAGTCGTCTCCAGCAACAGTTACATCAATGGATGTAGGGTTGACACTCAACCCTATGGAAGGCAAGAGCCTTGGTCTTAGAGTTGGAGGCAATGGAGACATAGAACCAACAATTGGGTTGCATAGAATGAGAGTTTTCGGGCCAGCCTCATCCGAAACCCAACAGATTAAACCGCCGGAAGATGAAGCTGGGGAGAAGCCGGAGGGAAGTAGAGCGAACGAAAGGCGATACCATGAAAGTTCATAAGGATCAAAAAGATAACCTTCACAATTAGTACCACCCCTGTTGCTGTCACCGTTGCTTCCTCCAATGTTGTTCCTGTATATGTAGCTTCCCCTGAGGCTCTTGTTCTTGAAGAACAGGAACCAATGGCGGCGCTGAGATACTTCGAGGTAGAGCTGAAGAAAGGTGTTGGAGAACAAGAGAGCATACCACCTCTTGCAGACACATCGAGAGCGAAAAAAGGCAGGCGGTGGGAGAAAGGCGATGACACGATCGAGGAGCCGATGGGGGAGCTTGCACCATATCCTAGCATCCATCCATGGATTAGGACATGATGTGGCTATATTTTCAGCAATGCCACCACCAAGTGCACTAGTAGTGGTGTTGAAGGTGTAGGAGAAGGGAAAGGTGAGAGAAGGATGAAAAGGTTCCATCTTTTTTATGTGTTGGATGACAAGGGCTTATAAGTAAAATATGCCTCTAAATTTTAGTACTTGTTCAGTGGAATGCAAGCAAAGAAATTGAAGGGAATTGAAGAGTAAGCCAATTTGGGAAATAAGTGCTTACATGCAAGCTTGCTTTTTTTTTCACAAGTTGAAAAGTGGGAATTTTGTTTTGAAAGATGTGAACATAAAAATGGAAAATCTCTCAGTTGGGTTTTAGAAAGGGCATGGGTTTCTTCTATTGGGTGAAGAAGAAAGAACTGCAAGAGAGTTAAGTGATGGCAGTCACCTGAAGGATGGTTTGCTGTTAACTTTCATGGGATTGGAGTGAAGGGTTTGAAGGCTAGGAGAAAGAAGCTGAAACTTCACTACATATATAGAAGAAAATTTTGGATAGGTGAATTTTTAATAGTAAACTGATTTCTGCATATTTTTCCATTTTCTGAAACTCATTATTTTTGTCCTCCGATTATCTTTTGTTTTATTCGATTTACAAATAAGAATTAAACAGATATCTGTATGATCAAAGAAAAAAAATAGTGTGTGAAACTCATTTGCGTGTTAAAAATGTAGTGCCCAAAATAGCTCAAGGGGCTTTGGTTTGTTTTGGATGGTCTCTTTAATGTTCCCTTTTGCATATTGGTTTCTTTTATATTTACCTTTTTCCTCAGCGCAGTGATTCTGATGGATGCATCAGTCAATTTGGTGTTGTTTTGTCAAGGCCGAGGTTGGTAAGACGTGTAACTATTGAGAGAGAGAGAGAGAGAGAGAGAGAGAGAGAGAGAGAGAGAGAGAGAGAGAGAGAGGAACAGTAGGAGGCAACAGAAGTTGGATCCTAGCATTAAAACCGATCATTGTTCACAATACAAGTACGAACTCCTCAAAGTGAATGCAACCAATTCAACTTTCCACGAGTTGGAAGCCTCTGAAGTCTGAAACAAGCGGACAAGCATGCACCGTGAAGACTGATTTGTATGAGTAGCAGTAAGCGGGTGGATAAACATTTAAAAAGAAACACGTGTATACTATCTGGTGTTTTTCTCCTTGTAGTCAAGTGTCATCTTGAGGGAAAGAGAAGGGACTTAGAAGTGCCTTCAATCGTGTTGGAAAAAGTATATCACCTAGGTTCATAAGATGAAATTTGTGAATTTAGAATTTCATAATTTTTAGTCTAAGATGTAATCTCACAAAAAAAAAAAAAAAAAAAACTAAACAAAACAAAACCTTTAGATGAAAAAATTTTCTCGGGCCAAATACCATTTTGTCACCTCTAATTTTGCCTAACAAAATTTCATCAGGCAAAGTTACCTGACGACTATAACTTGACCCGTGGACTTTATTCGTTCAGTCAAAGTCTCTGCAGAAACCAAAACGTTGATCATTTTTACTCGATGAACATGATATTATATAAAGTAAAGACTCTTTGTTTGACGAATCGTTATTCATCAAGCAAATGATAATTTTTATAGTTTCTTAAAGTCTCATATTAAATATCATATTTAGCAACTTTATTTCATGAAATTTAAGTTCATGATCCTCCTTTGCACAGATGAAAACTTTACCCATACCAGAGACTTAGACCCCATAACCAAACCTAAACCTTCAAACGGCTCAAACCCTAGTTGACCTGAGACCATCAGCGTAAACTTGCACCTTGAACTTCATGCTCCAATCCACTCATGTGCTGTAGTTCACCCCTTCCTCAAACATAGGCCTTGAACCTAGCTACAATATAGGAGTCTAGGACCCTAGTTAGACCCGAGTAAACACACGTGTAGATCCTCATATCACATGATAAGAAATGTTAGAACAAGAAATATAGGTTAATGCAAAATTTTCTTTATTTTAAGATCTTAATTTGAACCTAGAATTTAACTCACATTGAACCTTATTCTCAAAATGCGTATTTAGACATAGTTATTGAACCTCAACCCTCCGACATTGAACTCAAACCTTAGATCTCCGACGATGTGACGAAACTCAAATTCAACACTAACATGTCCTATAAATTTCACTTGTATCTCTTTTAAATCTCAACAACTAACATATATGTTAGTAAAACAAGAAACTTAATTAACAACATTTGTACCGACTTTAAATTCATCATCTTTTGAAACTCCTTGATGCAATGCTCCTAAATGCCTCATCTAATTGTAGTTGTGCACATCATTAACGACCGTTGTATTATTTTAAGGAAGCAAATAGGGTAATTATTTTAATATTAATTGGATAAGTTGGTAGAAGGCAGATTCTCTGTCCTCATACTTCCTGTGTCCTCTTGTTTTGTGTGATCACGGTTAAGTTACGTTAATATTTTATATTATTTTTTTATAAAAATAATAAAATAAAAAAGAATAGTAATATAAAATATTAACGTGATTTAATTGTGACCACACAATTAGAAGACAAGGAAAGGAGGAGGCAGAGAATCTACCTCTAAGTTGGTATTATCACTACTGTTTTACTTGGTACTTGGTTGGAAAGACATCATGCAACCCTAAACGCAGGTGGTGTGTATGACACAAAAGACTTTGTCGGGTCATATGTCCAATCCAATCCCATTCATTGAAGGGCTTTGTTGCAGTAGTTGGACAAATGGCGTGAACAACGAAAAACTTTATTCGAAGCCCCTTGAGCAGAGAGATTTTTCAACGTGACCGTCACACGATATAATATATCATATATTCATATATAAATTATGAATTATTTATGTTAAAAGGTTAATAACTTAAAAATTAAAAATTTTCACTACTTACGTAAAAACATATGATCTACTATCCATGTTTCCGTCAGCAACTTCCCAAACTTGTTTCAAATTATAATATAATTACATATAATATTTCACTTTCTGTAAAGAAGCTGTGTAATCCGCTCCTTCTGACGACTCTCCTTTCTCCTTTCTTTGAGTCATCATATTCTCTTTCCGTAGGCCATTTGGCTTTTGTTTGGTATTGTTAAGAGATGCAAATCTGAGTCAGGACAATCACCGTGTCTTGTTTGCGTCAATCTATTTAGTGTTATCATTTGTCTCAGAGTTTATGCTTCAAAATTGGAAGAAGTAGGGTCGCTCAGATTTGGAAATTTATTTCTTCCCTCAAGAAACTTCCATATACAGAAAAAGGCAAACTCCTCATATTTGGAGATTGTGTTTTCCCTTCAAGCAGCCCAGCAGGCCAGTACAGTACCTCTCTCTCTCTCTCTCTCTCTCTCTTCTTTTTTCTAGCCTGTCAATGTTTCTTCCTTTAGCTAGCTAGCTAGTTTGGTCTCGGTTCCTCATTAGTTTCAAGTTTGGTTTGGCACTTTGATTTGCCCAAAATTTCATGAAGCTTCTTTTAACTTTTACTTTACCTTCTTTTTGGGAAAGAAAGATTAACTAAGACACATATACCTTCAAGCAATCTAAGGAAAACAAATATCCATTTATAGATGTTCTTTCTTTCCAAAATTCAAGTATATAATTAGGGTTTCTTCCTTGAGCTAGCTAGCTAGTCAGTCGTTTAGAGACGTTCTAAACCAAAACTAGAGCATAATGATTAGGGTTTATTAAGGATAAATTAGGTTCTCAACCCTCATTTTTTCTTCTCATTAATTGAAACCTTATTTCTTTTTTTATTTTTGATCAAAGTTCCTTGACTAATCTCCATGTCATTGTTTGAATATTAAAATTATTTACAAGTCATCATTTGTCAATTTTAAAAATGAAAAACTTATTAATCATTTCCAAATATATCTTTTTAGTATTTTTTTTCATATGTGTCTATTTTTAATTTGTTCCTTTTTTTTTTAATTTGTACCAATATTCTTTTTAGTTTTAATTTGTACCCATAATTTTGAATTTTGATATGTACCCATATTTTTTTGTGAATGTACCCATGCTGATTATATGTATTAATTTTATATTTTAAATATGTTAATAGTTATTTCTTAAAATATATCAATAGTTACATGGGTACATTATCTTTTTTTTTTCTAGAACCATGTAAAGCATGATATTACTCTATTATTGATTTTTAAGTAATTGTTATATTGTAAAAATATTATTTAAATTTGTGGGATATTGAATGCATAAATGTAGGAGTTAAATCTATTAAATACTGTCAGGGACTTTGATCAAATTATTTAAATAAATAATGTTTAATTATAGGGAATTTTAATGAAAAGCACCCGGTACTGTTCACTTTAACGAAAAACCACATTTTTACACTAAAAAGTCAATCATGGTACTATTCACTTTACCCTTTATTTTGTCCTTATAATTAAAACTCAAAGTTTTCAATCCCTTTTCATTAGTTTTCCTTTAATTATAACCATTAGATTGATTAGGACCAGACCAGAACCAACCTTTTTTTCAATATTAAATTTGTTAAAGAAAAAAAAAATCAGTGAAAAAAACCAGGTTCATGAATTAAATATGCTCCTTTAATTTCCTTTTTTTTTTCCAGTAGGCTTCAAAAAATTGATTAATTACTAGTAAGATTGCTGCAATTAATTACTAGTAAGATTGCTGCACTCATGTCCAATCTTCTTATGATGATAGTTCTGTGGGAGAGTTGGTTCACATCCATCCATGTGATCTGCTGCTGAGGGTTTCTAGGCTCTTGATGAATTGCATGCTTATTACTATTAGTTCGTTAAATCAGTTTTCACTTCATATGACATGCACAAGCAATAAGTAAAAAGTCAAAATTAAAGAAGCAAAATTTGACGAAAACAAAATTAAAGAAACAAAAAACTAATGATAATCGATTTTTTAGTCAGAAAATACATAAATTAATGAATACAAAAACCCCAATGCAACTTTTGTTTAGAGCAGTTAGATTTGAAATTACACTACATTATTTGTCACCCTTAAAATTATTTTATAGGATACTATCCACACATTCCTTTTTTACTTTTTACTGAACATCTTAATTGTAGGCTGTCGGATCAAATAAATTGAAGATGATTAAATGACAGAAATTAACAGAAGGTGTGTGGGAAGTAAAAAGAGATGTGTGGATAGCAGCACCACCTGTTGAAATATCCACATCGACCAAATTTATGTGAACAGAAGAGTTTAAATATCTCAAACTCACTCCAACTAATACCAAGGTCTTTTGTGATAAAATCTCACACTTGAAGAATTGTGTAGGTGGTAATTACCAAGTTTGGGACAATATCGATTTTGTTGGAGATGGGCCTTTGGCCCATCTTTTTTTTTAATTCTAGACCACCCTATTTATAAAAGGCGTGTATTATTCACACACTTATTTTTACTTATTTCACACCCTTTGTTAATTTCTATCATTTGATTTTATTCAATTCATCCGATCCGACATTCGAAAATTAAAAAAGTTTATGAGAAGTAAAAAATGGTGCATGGATAGCACACCCCTTTATAATATGGCTTTTGATGAAAGCTCTCTCTTCATGGTTGGATTTACCATGGTTCAAATTCATCTAGCTCGCTCTCTTCCCCTGACAATGGCAGGAGTAGGTGCAACACTTTGCCCTATAGGCCTTATAAGAGTTCAACTCAGTTCCAAAGACACAAGATGCACCATCCTCCTCCTATATGGGTTTTGATAGAAAAGTTAAATTGAAGTTAGGAAGTCAAAAAAGCTTTTCTCTCCTGAAAGGTGAGAGTTTTTCTCTTTGCGTGAGAGGTTTTCTCACTGGGTTGTGAGTGGTAAAAATTCTAACGAATCGCTTGGTCGCTGGCCCTAGCAGTGGTCAAGGTCGGTAACAACCCTTTTTTTTTTCTTTTTCCTTTTCTTCCTTTCTCCTTTTATTTGTGTTTCCCATGTTTTCCTGTTAATTTTTCACTACCATCCCATCCCCTTCCGCCTTCGATCGGTAAGCCCCAAATTCCGACCTTCCCCTTCATCTTTTTCTTGCTATTTTTTCACTTACATAGTTCTAATCAATCCATCTTCTGTCTATTCCATTTGGCTCTATCTTCCTTCACTCCCAAAAATTTCCAAATCTGTACTTGCTCCCCATTTCTGCGTTTTGCAGGTTAATCGGATGGTGCGTAGAGTTCCGGCTCGGGTGTTTACACCACGACCATCTACTTGTCCACCATTCTCGGCGCTGTTGCTTGTGTAATTTTCCACTAGCTTCTTTTCCTTGGTGGTTGCGATTTGGATATCTGTGGTTCTTGTTGCAAGTAGGTGGAGTCTTCTTCTTTTCGTTTCTGGGGCTTTGCCTTGTTGGATCTTCGGCGTCAGCAAGGGAAGTTGGTTCGTTGTTAATGGTTGGTGCTCCGGCGACAACAGAGGAAACCAGCTGCTTGGTTTTTCTGTTTTGGACCCTAGAGTTTGTGTTGGGCTCTTTTTTGTGTTGCAACAGAGGTTTATATCTTTGTTTTGTGCTTTTATTGTAAGTGGGTCACCTATGTATATGTGTGTGCTTGGTAATAATATTTACCTTTGACCAAAAAAAAAAAAAGAGTTGGGAAGTCAAAGGAGATAGCTCAATACATTGAACTATTTGACCAAAAAAACATGTATACACATTGATTTGATTTGATTTGACTTGTGTTTTACCTAAAGGAGTAGGATTATCTTCCCTCTTTTTTTCCCTCCGCTTCCACCCCTCCTATTTGAACGGTCACGGTTAAGCTACATCAACATCTTATATTAATTTTTTATAGCAAGAGAAAGACAAAATAAGAGAATGTGAGTGGAGGGGATGGAAGGGGATGAGAAAAGAAGGAGAGATAATCCTAGTCCTTACCTAAATTCCTGCCCTTGACTCAAATTTCAATTGTCTCACGTTTCGTCATTTCGAAGTTCATAAAAACCTTAGGACCCATTATAAGTTTTAATTTTCTCTTTTTGTTAGTAATAGAGAAATAAGGGATGAGCAAAGATGAAGGTTGTTGGTGTCACCGTGCAAATTACACTCCTGTTGTCCTCCCCTCGACAGAATATTAGGGTTTAGGGGTTTGTGACTAGAAGCACCTTTAGATAATGATAATTTGATAATTTGGTTCTTCACCTCTTATACAAGGCTTCAACTACAACATTTTGATTTTGCTGGTTGTTTGGAATAATTCTTATGCCGCCTTCGTCATACGAGTTGTGAAATCCCGTTTCTAGATTTCACTGTTATAATCTACGCATTGTTATTATTGAAATTTTATGTTATTTTCTGGATTTTATATTAATTTATTTGGATTTAGATTTTAATTTAATTAGTTAAAAAGTTTGAAGTTTGGAAATTAATTATTTAAATTCTGTAGACCTTTCGAGGTCATAATTTATAATTTAGAATAGAGCTCGATCCCATGAACGCATAGGCGAAAGCCGTTTGCAAGTCCGGATTATAACGGTATAGTTACGGACGTTTAAAGTTGTGATACTATAGATTTTAGGAATTAATTGTAAGGGCCCAGATCGATATAGGGTTAGGAGGACCAATCAGAAACAAGAAAGGGGGGAGCAACCAATTAGAAGGAGGGAAAGAGAGGAAAAAATAAGAAGAGAAAAGCAATAACTCTCTGATTTTGTAGTTGAAGCTTT
Source organism: Malus domestica (assembly GCF_042453785.1). NCBI lineage: Eukaryota > Viridiplantae > Streptophyta > Magnoliopsida > Rosales > Rosaceae > Malus > Malus domestica. The sequence goes on along the minus strand of NC_091670.1, from coordinate 34,428,519 downwards.
GTAGGTGAAGCTTTGGTGTTGAAGCTTTGTAGGTGAAGCTTTTGTTGGCACCATAAATTGGTTTTGCTTCACACTATCTTGATCAAGAATGTGTGAAGCTTTTGAGAATTGTAGTTGGCCTCCATTGATGAAGCTTTTGTTGGCACCATAAATTGGTTTTGCTTCACACTGTCTTGATTAAGAGTGTGTGAAGCTTTTGAGAATTGTAGTTGCCCTCCATTAATGAAGCTTTTGTTGGCAACATAAATTGGTTTTGCTTCACACTATCTTGATCAAGAGTGTGTAAAGCTTTTGTGAATTGTGGTTGAACTTCATTGATGAAGCTTTTGTTGGCACCATAAATTGGTTTTGTTTCACACTATCTTGATCAAGAGTGTGTGAAGCTTTTGAGAATTGTGGTTGAACTCATTTGATAAAGCTAATGTGTTCACCTCCTCCCTTTTTTTTTTTTTTTTTTTTTTTGAGGAGGAGAGGGGATGCTGTAAGTTTGAAATTTGAAAACTCCCTAGCTTGTGTAGAAGTTTGAAGACTTGCCATGTGGGGTTTTCTCATGGTTTGAATTTTGAATTTTGAATTTTGAATTTTGAATTTCTTTGGCAATGTTGAACCCTATAAGATTGATAAGTTTCCACTTTTTCATTGTCTTCATTTGCTCATTTTGTAGTGATTTTTTGAGACAAAGTGCTCTTATAGTTGAGAGGGATTCTGGCATTGCTTTGCACTATCTTCAGGTTGGTAGTCTTCTCCACTAGATCGCATGTTTTCATTCTTGTTGAATTGTTTGAGTGTTCATGTATTTGGTTGAGAACATAATGAACTGATTGAGCTTTTCTCCATGCTCTAGGAACTTCCTTATGTTTCGATATTTCATGTGGTGATAGAGTTTGTTTCTGCTTGTTGTAGATGTAAGAGTCTGGAAGTCCTAGTGATAAGGGCTCCCCTAACTCTAACTCTAGGTTTGAGCTTGCAATGTTGAAGTCTTCAAGGCCTTTGTTGGAGTCTTGTATAAAAAATTCGAGATTGGGTGATCTTCGTAATTGTCAAACCTTAGCCAATATTGGTTCTTCCTTCTTCATGTCAGTGGGTGAGGGGATTGTTTGTGATGCCATACCCATATATTGCTCTGAGTTCACAACGGACCATTTAGTGAAAAACATGTTAGATAGCGAAAGACGGCTTGAGGCCCTAAGGCAGTCATGTAGTATCTCCCGTAGTGTAGGAATGCGTTTGGTGCATCATGAAGAATTGTCCTCTGAACCGCCCAAGGGTCATGTTATGTTCTATACCCAGATATTATTGACTTTAGGGGTGAAGCTGCCTTTGCACCCGTGGTTGCAACGAATGCTGTCTTTCATTGGATATGCGCCTGGGCAACTCTATCCTGGTTTTTGGGATACCTTGATCCGATTTTATATTATTTGGATGGAATATGGGTTAGGTGAGCCTTCCTTTCATCAGTGGCGCTACTGCTATAAGATGCGCCCGGTGAAAGCATGCATTGGGTATGCCGAGTGAGCATGTCGGAGTGAGAGAGAGCGTATTGTCTTTGGTAAGAAATATGCGTACTACACTTGGAAAAACCGTTGGTGCTTTCTTTATAATGATTGGGAGTATGCTAAGGGTGTCACGCCTGAGCGACGTGTTCCTACTCACTTCCAGACTGTAGGTTGTAATGTATCCATTGCTTGCATTATTTGCTATTGGTTGTGATTTTCTCTTGCTTCTAACATTTTTCTTCTTACAATGATGCGAATGACCATCAAGCTGTCCGGACGAGAGCTAGCTGACGTAGAGAAAGTGTTGAGGGTGCCCAAAGAGGATAGACATTTGGGTAAGTTACGACCCTTATTTCAAAAGTACGGTTTCCATCCCCTAATGTCAGAGTGCCAGAGACGAGAAAGTAAGTTGTATCTTTCATTTCGCCCCCTCTTTCTTTTACAAAGTTGCATTCCTTACTTTGATTTTTCTTGTTTAGTGGAGAAAATGGGCAAGAAAGGGGAGATTAGCGCCAAGAAAGGGAAAACACCCATGTTAGTTCCCATAGACGACATTTTGTTTCATAAGGGAGCTCGTAAGCACCAGGTGAGGCCATCCCTTAAACCTAAGTCGCAAGAGGAGGTCTTCAAGATTGTTGCCTCAAAGAAGGCTGAAGCTGAGGTCATCGGGTGTGTTGCTGCCATAGTTGCAGGGGAGGAGAGACGATTGTTACCTCATCTTCCTACCATCAACCCTATCTTTCCTCCAAACATGGAGTCTACTGACCAAGAAGGTGACCCTAGCTTCAGCCGTAAGAGGAAGTACAAGGAAGAGGTTGGTAGCATCCATTGGAAGGACTTGAAGGTTGTCATGCAACCAAGTAATTTTAGGTATGTCAATAATTGTCTGGCAGGACGTCGATCCACTGTTGATGAGCTTGGCGAGCCGCTAGATGAGAACGAATCAGATCGTGACCGGATGATGAGGCTATCTTCTTATGTAAGTGTTACTATGTTATTTCTTTACTTTCTCCCATTTTTTTCCTGGTAGTGACAATCATCTTGTCATGTAGGTTATGACCGAGTACGAAGACAGATTATAAGAGGTCGAGCGGTACAATGCAAAGTTTAAAGAGAATAAGCAGCTTGTGAATGACGCCAGAAAAACGAGTAAAGCTTTGGCTGATGCCATCCGCCTTAAGGATAAAAACTTTGAGAGTTTGAAGAAGCGAAATGGTGAGAACGTGAGGCTCAAGAAACAATTGGAAGCGACTAAGAAACAGTTGGAGACAACCATCCTTGATGTTTTCAAGGTTAAGGGGGAGTTGGATAATGCCTTGGTTGAGGTTTCTGGGCTGAAGAGGAGTATCTCAACTAAGAGGGACGCTGCCGTGCAGAAGTTCTTAGGTTCCCAAGCCTCCTCACTGCATCCAGGCGGCTAATTTTGAGAAAAGGAAATGGATGGCCGTCCTTGAACATTATGACAATGGAAGCATTATCTGAAAGTACCGTGATGAGATGGATGAGTACCGATAAAAAGGTGAAGCCTTTGTCCTCGCAGTTGATCCTAGTAGTGATGATGACTCTGATAATGAGGCTAGTATCGGTGAGCAGTCTCAGGAGAGTGGGGATGATCCTGGAAATGCTGAGGAAGGTGGTGATGACGATGGGGTTGAAACGCAGAATGATATTGTCAAGGGTTCGGCCTCGGATGAGGATGACTCATAGTGTCATCTTTTCTGCATGTACTCTGGATGTACGAGTTTGTTGTTTGTGTGGCATGTGTCATGTACTCTGAATATACTAGTTTGTTGTTTGTATGGCATGTGCCATGTTGTAAGCTTGAGAGCTTTTTATTTATGGATTTTTACGACTTTGCGCCATATAGTTTGATGTTAATTGCCAAGTATTTGCACAATCATTGATGAATGCTTGGTTATGTTTGAGAAAATCTTGTAAGCCATAACTTGGGTAAGATTGAACGAATATACTGTGGAGCTATTCGTTTATTTGTATAGTTTTGTTGACATATACTTAAACTTTTATTTCATGTTAGGAGCATTCATGTTGAAGCTTTGAACCCGAGTGTTTCATTGCTAGGAATGTAAGGGAATTAGGATCGAGATGTCTAAATCACCTCTTTATTGAATTCATGCCAATGGTCTTCGTTACATAGGATGCCGAACGGCTGAAGCTTAACACTTGTACAATGTGAGTTTAATTGTAATAGTACTTCAAGTGATCAGCGTTCCATGGATGGCCAAGGGTCTTGCCATCGGAGCTTTTAATCTTGTATGAGCCAGGGCGACTGATGCCAATAACTTCAAACGGTCCATCCCAGTTTGGATTGAGTGTTCCTTCACTCGGGACTCTGTCGCATAGTAATCTTTTTCTTCAATACCAAGTCTCTTACTTTGAAAGAATGAAGTTTGACCCTTGAGTCATAGTAATTAGAGATGCGCTGTTTGTAGGCGACATTCCTCAAGTGAACCTAGTTTCTGTGTTCCTCAACTAGATCTAAGTTAAGGGTAAGTTATTTGTCATTTTCGCTTTGCACGTAGTTCTGGACTCAGAATGTTGCTTGCTCAAGCTCAACTGGGACAACTGCATCTGTACCAAAAGCAAGTGAGAATGGAGTTTCTCTTGTTGAAGTCCAATAAGAAGTGTAGTATGACCAAATAACTTGGGGTACAAATTCTGGCCAACAGTCTTTAACCTTATCCAAGCTGGTTTTTAAAGTGCGCTTGATTATTTTGTTGATGGCTTCAACTTGTCCATTAGACTGGGGATGAGCTGGGGAGGCGAAACATAAGTTGATGTTGAACTTAGAGCAGAACATTCTGAACTTATTATTGTCGAACTGTCACCCATTGTCAGTGACTATCGCGTTGGGAATGCTGAATCTGCAAAGGATGTTCATCCATACGAAGTCTTCTATTTTTGCCTCAGTAATGGTTGCCAAAGGTTCTACTTCAGCCCACTTTGTGAAGTAGTAAACTGCAACGATTGCGTAGCAGACCTTGCTCTTCCCTGCAGGTATTGGGCCGATTAAATCAAGTCCCCATTAGGCGAAAGGCTAAGAGCTGATCATAGGAGTGAGCGGCTCGGGAGATGAGTGAGGAATAGTTGCGTAGCGTTGACACTTATCACAAGAGCGGGATATTCTGATGGCATCTTGGTGAAGTGTTGGCCAGTAATATCCTTGGCGAAAAGCCTTATGTGCGAGGAATCGAGAACCAACATGATCTCCACAAACTTCTTCATGTATTTCCCGAAGATTAATTTATGCCTCTGAGGGCATAAGGCATCTCAGGTATGGTAGGTTAAAACCCCGCTTGTAGAGTTGGTCATTAATGATCAAGTAACGGGTATATTTGTATCAAATCTGCTTAGCTTGGACTTTGTCATTTGGAAGGGTGCCATGAGCAAGGAATTTATAAATCAGGGTAATCTAACTATCCCCCTGTTGTAAGTTGCACACTTCCGCGGCCATGGTGTTTGGTGCTGCCAACAATTCGACCTGAATTTTTCTCCCAATCTTGTCTTCCACCGTTGAGGTGAGGCGAGCCAAGGCATCTGCATGACTGTTTGCCGCTCGAGGAATTTGGGTAATCTGGTAGTGGAAGTGATTGAGCAACAATTGTGTTTGTGCCAGATATGCTGCTATTGAGTTATCCTTAGTGTCAAAATTGTTTGTGAGCTGGTTAACCACCAATTGAGAGTTAGTGAAGATATCAATTCGTTTAACCCCAAGGTGTTTAGCCAAACATAAGCCTGCTAAGAGAGCTTCATATTCAGCCTCATTGTTCAACGCCTTGAATTTGAAACGAATAACATACTTCATCGCCACTTTGTCGGGGGTCGTAAGAACTAGTCCTGCTCCACAACCCTGTTGGTTGGACGAGCCATCAACATATAGCCTCCATGTTGGGGCTGTTGGTTCTATTTTCTAAGCTTCTGAGGGTAATGAAACCACTTCTTTAGGCGTATAAACAATGTCAACAGGATATATGAAGTCGGCGATGAAGTCTACCACTGTTTGGCCCTTCTCAGCTGGCTCTGGTTGGTAGGAAATGTCAAACTCACCCAATGCTATTGCCCATTTGATTATTCACCCCGAAGTGTCAGGACTTTATAGTATCTGTCGAACAAAATGATTGGTAAGCACGATGATGGAGTATGCTTGGAAGTAAGGGCGAAATTTTCGAGCAGACATGACCAATGCTAGAGCCAATTTTTCAATGTTGGAGTATTGTGTCTCTGCATCTTGTAAGGCCTTACTAGCGTAGTAGACAGGCTGTTCGACATTACCATCATTTCGAATGAGAACGGAACTTACTACTGAAGCCGATACCGATAGATAGATAATAAGAGTGTCACCAACCTCAGATTTGGAGAGCAGAGGGGCTTTAATCATGTAGTTCTTGAATGCCTTGGCACATTCATCAATCCATGTAATGTACTTCCTACTTTCCTTAAGTGCTTTGAAGAAAGAAGCACATCTATCTGTGGCCTTAGAGATGAAACTAGTTAAGGTTGCCACCTTGCCAATAAGGCTCTGAATGTCTTTTGAAGTTACCGGTTCCTTCATGTCGAAGATTGCTTTGATCTTCTCGGGATTAGCCTCAATGCCTTGTTGTCTTATCATGTAACCTAAGAATTTGCTAGAGCCTACGCCGAAGGCACATTTGTTGGGGTTCAACCTCATTCGATACCTCTTCAGAATGGTGAAAGTTTCAGATAGGTTGGTGATGTGTTGGTCAACATGTTTGCTCTTGACTATCATATCATCAACGTAAACTTCTATGCTCTTTCCAATCTGTTCGGTGAACATTGAATTGACTAATCTTTGATAAGTCGCTCCTATATTCTTTAGGCCGAAGGGCATGACTTTATAGCAATATAGTCCCCTGTCAGTAGTGAAGGCTGTGTGTTCTTGGTCCGGAGGGTTCATGAGGATTTGGTTGTATCCTGAGTAAGCATCTATGAAGGTCAGAAATTCACACCCTGCCGTAGAGTCTATAAGTCTGTCTATGAGAAGAAGATGAAAGCTATCCTTCGGGCATCCTTTGTTTTGGTCAGTGTAATCGACACACATTCTCCACAAGACCTTTTGGAGCAGGAGATTTTCCTTGGTCGGATTCTTCTTAACAAAGACAACATTTGCTACCCACGTTGGATAATTGACTTCGCGGACGAAGCTTATGCCTTTGAGTTTTTCAACTTCTATCTTCATTGCCTCGTACCGTTCAGCATCATAAGATCTTTGCTTCTATCTCACTGGCTTAGTCTTGGGGTTAATACTTAAGCGATAACAAATGATATCGGGAGAGATGCCTGGCATGTCCTCGTATGACTAGGCAAAGACCTCAATGTTCTCTTGCAAAAAAGAGATCAATGCCAACCGAATGGGTAGTGACAAAGTGGTGCCAATATTTACCATGTGATCCGGATAATCTTTTGAGATAGAGACCTTCTCAAACTCTTTAACGGGTTGTGCTTGCTAGGTGAAAGAGCCATCTCGATGATCGTTGGGTTGACTGTTGCCACCATGAAGATCTAAGTTGGCTTCGTCTGGGCTGGTCTTTATGACTTGGTCATGTAGAGAAAGGGTTTCCTTGGGCACATGCAGGTGTTGTTGCTTGACCGAAGTGTTGTAACATGATCGTGTACTAAGTTGATCTCCTCTGATGTAACCATTACCATAGGAGGTTGGAAATTTCATCAACAACATATGCGTGGATACCATGGCCTTGAGATCATTGATGCATGTGCGTCCGAAGATAACATTGTATGCCGTTGGGAAATCAACCACCAAGAAACTAGTGGTAATGGTAGCTGTGTAAGGGCCCGTACCAATGGTGAAAGGTAAGTGTATGCTCCCTAAAGGTTGCACGATATCATTGGAGAAGCTTATCAGATGAGAAATCAAGCGATCGAGCAAGTGTTCAGCTACATCAAGTGCCCTGAAAGCTTTAGCAAACATGATATTGACTGAAGCCCCCGTGTCTACCAGGATTCATCGTACTTCAAAGTTGGCTATGTGAGCTTCCATGATCAGTGGGTCGTTATGAGGGTAGATGATACCTCTTTCTTCCTCAGGGTAGAAACATATTGGATCCGAGTTAGGCTTTTGATACTTGCCTCCCCTGATGTCTTCCACATGAAACACTTGGTGGCCAGGCCTTAAAGCTCGTTCATTATTTTTCATAGCCCTGTTGGAAGATTTAGATATAGGTGTGCTGCCACTTGTGGAATATATCACATTCATCTGACGTTGGTTACGGTACGGTTACCCTTTAGAGGGTGAAGGAAGAATTGATAAATTTTTCCTTCACATGCCAAAGCTTCAATATGATCACGAAGGGTGATATACTTCTTACCATCATGACCGTTATGCTCATGGTAGCAGCAAAACGTGCCTGTGTTCTTCGTGGGTGTATAATTTGGGTGTTTCAGATTTGGCTTCGGTGTCAGGTGTGCTATGTTGGGGTAAATGGCCACGTATGTGGCGTTCAAAGGTGTGTATGCCTTATACATCGGGGTAGGGTGTCACATTCCGGTCAGGGGCAGATCACTTCACAGGCCCGCTCTACCACCGTAGCACGATATTGTCAACTTTGGGCCTTGACCACGCCCTCACGGTTTTATTTCTGGGAACTCATGAGCAACTTCCTAGTGGATCACCCATCTTGGAAGTGCTCTGTCCACCTTCTCACTTAACTTCGAAGTTCCGACTGAACCCAAAGCCAGTGAGCTCCCAAAAGGCCTCGTGCTAGGTAAGGATGGGAATATACATTTAAAGATCACTCCCCTGGGTGATGTAGGGTGTTACAATCCACCCCCTTTAGGGGCCCGACGTCCTTGTCGGCACACTTCCGGCCAGGGATTGGCTCTGATTAAAGCGAATTTGAAAGCAGCACAAGACCGACAAAAAAGCATTGCAGACAATCACTCTAAGGATCATGAGTTTACAGTGGGCGACTTTGTATTCTTGAAATTATCTCCCTGGAAGGGTGTTGTTCGCTTTGGTAAGCGAGGAAAGCTGAATCCTCGATACGTCGGTCCCTGTCAGATTATTGAGAGAATTAGTGCAGTTGCTTATAGGTTGGAGTTACCACCGGAGTTGTCACTAATTCATAACGTTTTCCATGTTTCCATGCTTCGGAAATATGTACCGAATCCTTCTCATATCATCCAAGTAGAACCATTGGAAGTAAATTTGGATGCTAGCTATGTAGAAGAACCAGTGGCTATCATTGACAGACAGGATAATGTGTTGCTGAACAAAGTTATTCCTTTGGTAAATGTACTGTGGAGGAACCATGCAGTCGAAGAAGCTACATGGGAAACGGAGGAATCAATGCGGAATCAATATTCTTTTCTTTTCATGTAAATTTGCAATTTCGAGGATGAAATTTCTGTAAAGGGGGTAGATTGTTACAACCTCACCCACTTTCTATTTAAAAAATGGTTTTTAGTTTTAAATGGTGAGCCCGAGGGGCCCACCCCTGAATTTTGTCCCCTAAGTCTTCTATCTCTTCCCTCTCAGTCATCTTTTCCTTCTATTTCTTCGTACCCTCTCTTTCCTTTCTCTCCGGCACCGAGAAAGAAACCAGCCACCACCAGTGCTCATTCCTTCACAAATTTAACCCCAAATCTTGATACTTTGAACCTTTGGGACATAAGGAACACGACTACAGCTTTGCATGCAACATCAGAGCAACTGCAAGTGCTCTGCCATTGAAGACCCGAGAGCTTTGAGCTCTCACCTTCAATTTTAGCCCTGTTATCCACTGCTTGTGCATGCATACTTTCCCCGATGATTAACTTCGGCGAGTTTATTGTTGTGGGTGCACGGATCCCTTCGAATTCGAACCCAGGTACTTAATTACCTTGCTGTTTGTTGGTAGTGCCGTGTATAGGTGTGCAGTGGTGTGAGCTGCGATGTGTGGTGTGTGTGTGTGTTGTTGTGTACCGTGTGTGTGTGTATGTTGTGCGTGTGTGTGAATGTGTGTGTAGTGTCGTATGTGCATGTATGTGAACAGGTATGTGCATGTGTGTGTGTGCATGCGTACATGTGTGTGGGTTGTGTGTGTGTCCGTGCATGTGCATGAAGTGTGTGTGTGTGTGTTTTGGGCTGCACAGTGTGTGTGCATGCCTCGTGTGTGTGTACAGTGCGTGTGTGTGAGTGTGGGTTTGGGTTTAAGCCCAAACCACCATTCTTCACCCTAAACCCTTTTAACCCAAAACCTTAGAATCCTAAAACCCATTAGACCTTAACCCATTCAACCCAAATCCTTTATTTTATTTAGTTCAAGCCCAAATCCTTTAGAAAATCCTTTTATTTATTTATTACCTTTTTGTGTTTAGGTGAAGTTGCTAGTGAGGAAATTCTTAATCCTTATCCGCATAACTCTACTGCTAAGGAGTATCTGTGAGTGAACCTTTTCTAAAATTTGTATAATTTCCTAATTTAATTGCATAAATAAAATGCATGCCTTATGAGTTTATGAACTGATTTTTATGTTAAGCAAGTTTATGAAATATGTTGTTTATCGTCTCGTTTTTTGTGAGGAATTAATTGTTAGCCTATATTAAGCTATAGTTTGATATATCGTATTTTTATAAAAACCATGAACTGGTAGACTATTTGATGGATGACGATAGGATGCTGGAACATGTTTTAGAAACCCTTCTTTATAGTATAGACGATGGATGACTTTATACTATGAAGTGGCTATTTATGAGAGGCGTAACTATTTGTGCGTACCTAGTAGACACTATGCCGCCTGGGGCGAGGATTTGGTGTTGGCAGTTAGGCTGGGAGAAATAATCCCTAGCTACGGGCTGAGAGACACGGAGCAAGCATTGGCCCGGGAGTTGGTAATCTCTGGCTACGGGCACAGAGACCACGGTGCTGGTATAAGGCCGGGAGATATATTTATTTTAGTGATCTTACTAGCAGTACATAGCGCTACGAGACGATTTATGAGACGTTTGATATTTTTTGTTTCACGATATGTCTCTTGAGATATTTTTGGCATGCTAGGGTTTTCAGTAAAACCATCACTTATTATGTTAGTAGTTTTCTGATAGGGGCATATTTATGCACCTTAGTTAGCTTGTTCTTGTGCATTTACATTGTTTTTCCTTAGTTAAAGTAAGTCTTTTAAGCTAGTTTTATGTGTTTTCAGGTTTTAAGGGCATATTATACAAAAAGATGCATTGTGGAGCCTTTTGGAGCACAATTGAGCTTGGATTGGACATCACATACTTAGAGCCAAAAGAATGGAAGAAATTGAAGATTTGAAGATGATAATTCCTACTTGAACAAGGTTTCCTAGTTGAAGTAGGAAAGTTAAGCCAAGGTTTCCTACTTTGGTTTGACCTTTCCTAAGTGTCCTTAAGTGTTATCAACTTTGAAGGCCTTCTCAGTATTCTAGGACATCAAGCACACATTTCTTGCATGGTTTACATCAATGCCGCACCCCACATACCTTTCCCTTTCTCACCATCCCTTGCCGTGCAAGGGAACATCTTTCTCTTTGTTTTTAGGTCACCCACACCTTTCCTACATCACAGCCGCTCCCTTGACCTTTCCTCTTCCTTGCCGTGCAAGGGAGAGTGATTCTTTCCTATTTTCTGAATTAAAACACATTCCTTTTATGTTTCATACCCTAGCCGCACCTCTTAGTCAATTTCCCTTAAGTTTCTGATTTTGTTTCCTATTTCTAGAAGCCTTAGACTTAATTTCTGATTACCTAATTAACCTAGGGTTTTAATTCCTGAAATCCCTTTAAATAAACATCCCTGTGCAGCCACAAATCATCCATATACTGACCATTCACGCCAAAACACCATTCTGGCGCCCAGAAAATACAAACAGCCGCTCCACCTTCTTCCACCCTCTTTTTCGAGTTCTCCACCACCTTCCAACCATCAAACACTCTTCCACACTCACCCTACACCCCTTGCCGTGCCTCTACACCCCCCAAAATCCAGTCTACATCATCAAAACAGCCCAGAAACCATCAACACCCAATCTGCCGCAAGCAAGGAAAAGGGACAGATTCACTCAATTGTTTGGCTCTTCATTCTGAGCTGTTGAACAATTTTAGGTGTATTCTATCTTATATTTCAATGTCTAATTCATGTAATCTTTGTTCTGCTTTAAGTATGATTGGCTAAATTCGTTTTGGCTAAGGGTGTATTAAAAACCATGATTATATATGTGAAATAAGTTGATTACTTCCAGTTATCGTTGCATAAGTCGTGAATACAATTTGCTTAACCGTTTGATTTAGAACTTATTCTTGTATGTTGATTGAGAGTGCACGCTTAATTTGCATGCTTGAATTTGGTGCTAGGATATAAGTTTGTTTCACCTAATCGTTATGAATTTATATTCGCAAGTAGTGAAGGTCGCTAGTCACGATCGTGTTAAGTAGATTCCTGGCAAGAGTATCATGCTTTTCATAGTTACAAATGTCTTGTCGATGCTTATGATTTCCAAAGAACGTAATGATTCTAACTTGTGTCTTTATCATGCTGTTCATATAGAGAACTTGTTAGGAATAATTTGTTTGCGATGCATATTCATCCAATTCAATGATTCTAGGGAAATCTGAAGGTTAATTTAAGCGGACCTAATTAACTTGGAGTGTCGAGGTTCATAACTTATTAAATTGATAACTGGAAATTGATTTACGTTGCATATATTTCATGTGTGGAGAAGAGCCCCTTAACTATTCCATCATCCATTGATTCATCACAATTTTGTCTTACAATCTGCCCATTTAATTTAATTTCGTCCAAACACAATCCCCCCATATTTTGTTGAATCTTAGTCATTCAAATCTGTTTTATTTTGTGTTTTGAAGCATTTGGAGTCATAAACACTTTCAAATTCGTCCAAATCAAGTTCTAGTTTCTTTTTGAGTCAATTTGATTGTTTTAGGCAGTTTTGAGTGTTTCAAATCTGTTTTGAGTCATAGTAGTCTTATTAGAATCTCTTGAAGGAATTATTTTGAAAAACATGTTCATTTGAGCAACATCATATAGCATGCAATTAACAATTAAAGGCGGAATCATGCTTGTATGCACCCAAAAACAAAACATTACCATGAAATTCAAAGCCTAGTAGATTGGTGAACCAATAATCAACTCAAAACAAAGTTAGTTGAAATTTTTACCTTTGTGGATTCCTCTTTGCATAAGTAAAGGCTAATCACCCAAAGAGATAGGGCCTTCATTCCTTGCTTCTTAGATCCATGGATTTGGATGGAAAAATAGGTTCTCCAAGTTCCCAAAATTGAGAACCTCTAAGTCTCTTCACCAAGGTTAGATTGTAGAAGAAATGAGTGACCTTGGAGTTGTTAGGATTGCTAGATGTACCCTCCAAGGTGTTGGCCTCTTTAGAGAGAAAATGGAGAGACAATTCTCACCAATTTTCCCCAAAAATAAACCCTTTTAATCCTTTATGAATATTTGGCTATAAAGTCATTTATATAGTCACTTCTTTAAGTGACCTAAATAACCAAAACCCTAATTCATCACACTATGGCCGGCCATATTGGGATTTTTGGGCTTTTGGGCTTTAATGAATCTTTATTCATTAAATTGTCATACAACTTAAGTTAATGGGCTTGACGTTCGAAGCCCATTGGGCCTTAAGGTCCAAAACTATCCCGAAGTCTTTAACGAACTTATTCGTTTGATTAATTAACATATTAATTAATCCTTGCCATAAATAAATGATTAAACCATTTAATCATTCTTACTCATTTCCGTTTAATCTCCAATCTCTACCTTTTATGGTGTGCGATCCATTAGGTTCCTTTTAGCGAGGTAGTGGGCGATTAAAACTAGGCCTGGCAAACGGGTCGTGTCTGTCGTGTTCGTGTCGTTTTCGTGTAACACCTGTTATCTTAACGGGTCGTGTCGTGTCACACCTGTTATCTTAACGGGTCCTAACAGGTCGGGTCACTTTACCCAACGGGTAAAGTGACCCGACCCGTTATAACCCGTTATGACCCGTTAAGAAAAATATATATTTTTCTTAAATTTGCACATTCCACTCATTACCACATAAATATTACTTCAAAACATTAAAACATATTTGTCATTTAAGTACTACATCTGCACTCGAAAATAAGAGCCTAATAAAAAAAACATTCATACACTAGTATATTACAAAATATTAAATGTGCAAGGATATGCAAAATGAAAGAGTTTTTGTTTTCAAGGTTGTGAAGCCTTTCTCAAAAGTTTAAACCTTGTCAATGGAACTCAAAGTTTGCATGTTATTTCTTTTACAAAATCCTCAATTTTCATCAATCATCATGGGGAAATTGTATTGGAACTTTGGCTTGATCTATTGTCTTCAAGAGTTATGTTGATGATGTTTTCGGTAAGGTTTTCCACGTCAGAACTCTCTTCCGCATAAACTAAGTATAGAAAAACCAAACATTAAAAACCATTCAAATTATGAGAAGTTTACCAAAATAATTATGAAAAGAAATAAAACAATAGTATTATACCATATAAAAATATATTACCTCCTTTTCCAAATAGCCAATCTCGTGTGCACAACAAAGCTTGAACTGTTTCTGGTAACAATGAACTACGATACTGATCTAGTACTCTACCTCCAATACTAAATGCAGATTCTGATGCAACAGTTGAAATGGGAATTGTTAACACATCTCGTGCTAACTGAGAAAGTATCGGATAATGAAAACGCTCCTTTTGCCACCAAGAAAGGACATCTATGTCTACTTTTCTATCTATTCTTTTATCCTCCAAATACTTTTGCAACTCATTTTTTTCAATCGAACTTGAACCATCGTAATTATTATCAAAATCCTACATCATAAAAAACAAAAACGAAAAACGTAATAAGAATCATGCATCATAGTACTACTACTACAAATATATAAAGTAAATAAAAACAAACTTATGTTACCTCAAAGAGAACATCTCCATATTTTGTTTGACGATTAGGCATTGAATTCACTGGAGTATTTGAATTATCAAGATGCGAAAGTTTTTCCAAGTACACACCAAAAAGAACATTCAATTTGTCATTAACCTTTGTAAATTCGACCGAATTCACACCATGAAGCTTTGTGTAAGCCCAATCCACAAAATGCAATTTATAACGAGGGTCTAAGATGATTGCAATTGCCAAAATCAAGCTGTACTCTGACCAATACTTCTCAAACTTCATGTACATGCAAGTCCCCATCTTATTCATGAAACTTTCAGAGTCATTCATGGCTGTTTTAATTTGAAGTTGGATTACGAACACCTTAGGGAAGAACAAATTTGATGTGGGGTACTTTGTCCCAGAGAATAAGCATGTAACCTCATAAAAGTACCCCAAATACTTGGAAATCTTCACTATTTTATCCCACTCTTCAGAAGAAGGACAACTACTAAAATTGGAATCACTCAACCCTAAATGAATCAAAGCATATCGATAGAAAATTGCACTATCTAGCATAATATAGGTTGAGTTCCATCTAGTAGGGACATCTTGTCTCAAACCTCTCCTACTATCCAATATTCCCACTTGTCTAACACATTCATAAAACTTTAGTTTCCTAGCCTCAGAGCCCTTTATATACTTGATGCATTCACGAATCTTTATCACCGAAGAATCAATTTCTTTAAGTCCATCTTGGACTATCAAATTCAAAACATGAGCACAACAACGCACATGAAAGAACTCACCATTCATCACAAGAAGACTTCTAAGATTCAATTGATTCTTCAAAATGCTAACAAAAGAAATATTTGAAGAAGCATTATCCAAAGTAATAGAAAATAACTTCTTCTCAATCCCCCACTCAGTCACCAATGCATTAATTTTCTCAGATAATGCAACACCAGTATGCGGAGGAGGCATGTGACAAAAACTTAAAATTCTTTTATGCAATTTCCAATCTTTGTCTACAAAATGAGCAGTAAGAGCAAGATACCCATCAGTGCATTGTGAGGTCCATAAGTCTGATGTCAAACAAATTCTACCTTCAACTGAGCCTAACAAATTATGAAGCTTTTGTTTTTCATTTTTGAACATCCTCAACACACAAGCTTTAATTGTATTTCTACACGGTAACTTGATATCAGGAGATATATATGCAAACAAAGCCCTAATTCCCTCATATTCTGAAAAACTAAACGGAAGATTATGCTTGATGATGGCCTCTACCAATAAGCTTCGGAATACCACAGGATCAAAGTTTTGGGGACATAATTCAGACATCGACAATAATCCACCAGTCGGTCCAGGGCATGTTTTCAAATGTCTATTCATATTACCCGTCCCATGATGACTATCATCTATTACCAATTTCTTACAATCTTTACATTGAGCACGACTTTTACCATCTTCAAAAATAGTAGTCAATTTGTTGAAAGTTTTCCAAACAGGAGACCTGAGTGTTCGCTTACCTAATTTGACCACTCTAGCCTTTTTCTTTACCGGACTTGTATTTGTATCTTCTGTATTCTCACTTTCATGATCAGGTTGTATTCCCATTGTAACTTCCACCGACCCTCCATCACTAAGGTTTGTAAAATCTTGGTCTACAACATCCATTGCTTTAAGAAAGAAAAACAAAACTAAGATTATCAATTCTAGATAAACATAACTGCAAATTACCAAACAATACTAAGCAATTTGCATGAAAATTACAATCACTAACCAACCCCTACTTAACCAACCAATAAGATAACAAATTCATCTTCAAAAAAGGGATCCCAGAACAAACACATAAAAATCAACAAACGCATACAAACACAGATCAAGGCAACAAGAAATATAAAAAAGAAACATCAGCATCTACTTCAAACTTTTGGTATATTATATATACCATCAGCATCTAAAACAGCACCAAGTTTATGGCACCCTAGGGCTTTATTTATATTTTTTATATTCACCACACTATTTGTTCAATTCAATATTAATCTTTATGACAATGACATTGACTACAACATGTATAATATTAATATCCCCTAACATACAAAATACAATATTGGGCAGATGAGAAGTTCAGAGAAAGAACTTACACGGAAGAGGATGAAGTTCAGAGAGAGAACCAGGGGAGGGCCGAGAGAAGCAGGGGTCTGTCTGCGGCAGTGAAGAGAAAAGCAGAAGAGGATAGTCTCCAAAGTCCAACCTAAATACCTAATGCATAATGGACAGCTGAGATTAAATCTCAGCCAATCTAATGGCCACCAATTTTTTAAATTTAATTTAATATATAGATTCACTAACGCTTAATAAGATTTTGTGGTATCCACTTGTGTAAATATTTTAAATTGACGATCGAATTCATCCATTGTATTCGTATAGGGTCAACAAGTGTGGTTGTAAAAAATCATCAAAATCGAAGTTAAAATAACCGTTAAATCGTGATTTTTTGTTTTATAACCGTCGAAAAGTTTTGTCTCATTACTTGATCTCTGAATGTTTTTTTTTTGTGATTTTTGGCGTATGCGATCTCGAAGCATATACAAACAAGTTTGACGGTTTGATCATTGAAATTAGTTTCATAGAATTTGTATCTCATCAAAACGATAGATTCATTAACACTTAGAGTTTATTTATACCTTCATTAAGTATAAAATAAGATTTTGTGGTATCCACTTGTGTAAATATTTTAAATTGACGATCGAATTCATTCATTGTATTCGTATAGGGTCAACAAGTGTAGTTGTAAAAAATCATCAAAATCGAAGTTAAAATAACCGTTAAATCGTGATTTTTTGTTTTATAACCGTCGAAAAGTTTTGTCTCATTACTTGATCTCTGAATGTTTTTTTTTTGTGATTTTTGGCGTATGCGATCTCGAAACATATACAAACAAGTTTGACGGTTTGATCATTGAAATTAGTTTCATAGAATTTGTATCTCATCAAAATGATAGATTCACTAACACTTAGAGTTTATTTATACCTTCATTAAGTATAAAATAAGATTTTGTGGTATCCACTTGTGTAAATATTTTAAATTAACGATCGAATTCATTCATTGTATTCGTATAGGGTCAACAAGTGTAGTTGTAAAAAATTATCAAAATCGAAGTTAAAATAACCGTTAAATTGTGATTTTTTGTTTTATAACCGTCGAAAAGTTTTGTCTTGTTACTTGATCTCTGAATGTTTGTTTTTTGTGATTTTTGGCGTATGCGATCTCGAAGCATATACAAACAAGATTGACGGTTGGATCATTGAAATTAATTTCATAGAGTTCGTATCCCATCAAAACGATAGATTCACTAACACTTAGAGTTTATTTATACTTTTCATTAAGTATAACATAAGATTTTGTGGTATCCACTTGTGTAAATATTTTAAATTGACGATCGAATTCATTCATTGTATTCGTATAGGGTCAACAAGTGTAGTTGTAAAAAATCATCAAAATCGAAGTTAAAATAACCGTTAAATCGTGATTTTTTGTTTTATAACCGTCGAAAAGTTTTGTCTCATTACTTGATCTGTGAATGTTTGTTTTTTGTGATTTTTGGCATATGCGATCTCGAAGCATATACAAACAAGTTTGACGGTTTGATCGTTGAAGTTAGTTTCGTGTATCCCATCAAGTTCAATGGTGTGTATATTATATATATATATATATATATATATATTTTCTTATATATATATATATTTATTTATTTATTATGTAAATTTAAATCTATTTATTTTGTAAGTATAATTATTATAGTTTTTTTAGGGGTATAAAATATAATTTAAAATTTAATATATATATATATATATATATAATTATTATAGTTTTAAACTTTTTAGGGGTATAAAATTGTTAAATTAATATATATAATTATTATAGTATTTTTTAGGGTTATAAAATTATTAAATTAATATTCTGCTTATCGTGTATCGTGTTACCCACGTGTATACCCGAACCAACCCGTTATCTTAACAGGTGCTTATCGGGTTACCCGATAATACCCGATTCGTTATCGTGTCGACTCAAACACCTGTTAATTTCCGGTCGTGTCGTGTCGGGTTATCGGGTCGTGTCAGGAATTGCCAGGCCTAATTAAAACCATTTTACATCGATTGTGAATTGAAACTATTTTCAATTCTCCCTTTAGTGATTACACACGTTTAGGGCTTCCACAAACCATGGTTGACGCCTAGCAGCATGTCATGGTTACCCAAGCTAATCAAAAGAGGTTAGAGAACCTATTCAGTTCGGGATTACAAATGCAATACGGTCTTTCTCTAATCTAATACTCTTGACCACATTGTTTGGTTTGATAGTTTATTTGTTCATGTCTACTATCCAATGTGAATCTTGTGCTTATATGATTTACTTGAATGTGATTTGGAACGCATTCCCTAATCTCATTCATACTCTGGCCAGAGATTCTAAATCATATCATAGAGTATTCTCCCTCAACTGTTTGAAGGTTAGAGATCCCTTGTTGCGCATTCACTTGTCTCCATAGCTAAGTCACTTGACCCCAACGATGTCGTGGACACCCCGAGAGGGTGACTTTGACATAATCAAAGATCAAGGACTTAACCACAAGACAACTGTGATGCCTCAGGTCAAAGGACTACTTTGCATTATCCCAACCATGAGTTCTTATGTGACATGGAATATGAGAACTCTTCGTTGATCACGTTCAGTGTACTCATTCTCTATTGAGCACCTACGTACTTGTCTTGATGTCACACACACCAATGACTCGAGACTAATCACTCTCCCTGAGAGAAGACATAGTACGTACCGATCTTAACGGACTGTCAATGCCCAATTGACAATCCTATGATCAGGAACATTTAGGATGTGTCTACGAAAGAATGGTCTCATGAATCTAACTTCATTAGATTACATTCTCCCAATCACATATTCCTTGGACTTTATCGTTTAAGCATATAACATTTATATGAGACGGCTCAAACAATAATCTTTGCCCTTTATATGTAAAACTAAATTAGTTTAACATGTGAAATGTCCGTAAAGTATCATCACATGATTGGCTTTAGGGCACATTTCCAACAATCTCCCACTTGCACTAGAGCCAATCAGCTTGGTCATCAGTATGATACCTCTTCTGTAGTCATTTCATAAATGGCTGAGTAGTAGGCCTAGACAGTGGATATCTATATGTGTTATCCATAGAAGCAACCTTGAGTATAACGACTTCACCATTATACATGATTCTCAATCATGTGGTTCAGTCTCTCATTTGAGTTCGGATCTTGATGAGACCTTGATTCCCAGGCTTGAGCTATCGCCCCATTAGTGTCATACACTTTCTGGTTGGAATCGAATAGAGAGTTCATAAATGAACTTTCCCATCCAAACAACATTGTTGTAAACTTCTATATGGCAATATATCTTGCATTCATAATGGAACACACTAAAGTCATTACTTTAATGTTTCCATCCAAATATCTCTTTAGTCATAATAAAGAGATATTCGTTTATCGCTTCATTCATAATGAAGAAACATCCAATGATGGATTAGATTCATAATCTAATACATTTACGCTTCCATTACATTACTTTGATTCTTCCTCGATCTTTGAGGAATTTATCCTTTAGTATTTCTTAAATACTTAAGGACTCACTTGACAGTTGCCATGGTTCTGATCCTGGGCTTGCACTGATATCGTCTTGTACCGTTCTAGGTACAACTCATATCAATGTTTTTCATACAATATGAAATACATAAATAACCTTTCTGCATATGTATAAAGGATTCAATTTACGCATTATTTCTTTGGGAGTCAAAGGGTACATTCCCTTTGAGAAGGGCAACTTGCTAGTCTCACTAGAATCGTCCTTCTTATTGAAGTTTATCATCATATGAGAAACTTCCTAGCATCAATTGTCTATTATTAGGGATTGATATAATCCAATTATATCATGAAATATATCATTATAGATTTCCATCCCATGTATATAGACTATATCTCCCATATACATTCTATCTTCATATAATGTATTAAAGTCATAACTTTAACGAAGAAGTATTCTTTTCATTTCCAAAATTAATATATCATATATATTTAAATTTTAGGAACATGATTAACTCCCACTAATCTTTTGTAAAACTAGTAAACAAAAGATTCATTTACATCTTTATGAGAAATCAAACGATTTGATCATTTTTCTCATAAAATGCAAATAGCTCCCACTAACTTGCTACGATCCATGATGGATGGATCTCTACAACTTACATGTCTTGTGATTTATAGTTTTAGACATATATTATCAAGACTATCTCAATAATGGTTTCGGAAACCCATATTATGTCAAAACATTGAATCACCATTTAGTTGTAGCTAGCAATCTTCGAATTAATTGAAACTAAGACTACGTCAAAAATGGTTCCTTTAAAGTCAACCATTCTCTTTGATTGTAGTCACCTTAAGCTACCAATTAGCTATTAAGGTTTCATTATTTCGAGTCAAATGGTACTTTACCATTTTCTTGAGTATATATCGTATATGCACTCAATGTAGTCATAAAGTTCAAAACCATTCAACTGAGACGGTTTATAAATCCTTATCGACTACCTTGGAGCTTGTGGTATAGGAACTAGGTTGTTATATTTGTTGATTACTTTCTTGTCTCTCAAAGAACCCATTCTTTGAGTTCTATCTCTCGTTCATTTGCTTTTAGGCAAATCACATTGTAGAATTACAATGAACTACCCAACAAAACAACATTTGTTAGTTGGTTTATAGAAGCGATATCCAAAAGTTATTTTAAGGATATCCTACAAGATTGTTATCTAACAAATATTGCTTATTAGCACACAACCCCAAATCTTAACATGCTTAAGATTTGTCTTTCTTTCCAACTACATCTTATGGAGTCATGAAAATATTGGAAGATCTTCTCATTGACAATCATATTGTTTTAGAAGTATATATCCTATATATGGATAATAGATAACATCTAACGAACTAAATCTTATTCGAGTTCGTTCTTCTCCTAATGGAGAAATATATTATCTTATGATGCTATTTTCCTTGATATCTTTCAAGGAAACTTATCTAAAGTGTTACCTTTCTTGGATCAAATCTAAGGAGGTAAATACTTTAGATGTCTTACTCATCAACTTACATTACTTGAATTCTTTGAAATAGTTTGCAAAGTATTCGGACTTGTGTTTATTCAAAATAAACTATAGTCCAACCGAGAGTGATCTTCGGTGAATGTTATTCAACATGAGTAATATTATGTTTGCGGACAAGTGCCACTAACATTTAAGTGAATTAACCTCAACAACTTTGTGATTCTTTCTTCTTTCCAAAAGAATAAAGATTCGAACATTTCGCCTCTATACAATTTTAACAAGAAGGTATTGGATCCGGATCTAACGATCCAAAGCGTCCATTTATGACCAACTCGTAATTTATGTTTTAGAGGTATCACAACTTTAGTTGAGATTAGTCACTACCTTGCAACCTTTTGGGTTTTAAGCATCATTATTTTCTAAACAGTTAACACTACCATATTATCTCTACTATAGAGACAATTAATTAGATTACCATAATCCAATCATTGATTAATAAAGAACATTGTTTTGTCAAACAAAACATTTATCCATTTCACATAGTGACGGAATTTAGTTCCTTAAAATTGGAATATAAAGACAATCTATGTTTTTCCAATTTCTTTGGTAGTTCATATGAGGAAGTAAGTACCATCTGCTTTCGCAGAGATCTATATTTGATTCACGTTTCCGAATGTGAAGTACTTTCTCTTCTCTCATATATCTTCTACTTCTTATTAGTCACACTTTTACAACGATTTGTAAAACATAGTTACTAATACAGAATCAAGCATTCAAGTAGAAGAACCAACTGTTTTGAACTATTCAAGAACAATTTACAACACCTTTCGAAAGGTGTGTCCTTGACACTTGCAATACATTTCTTGCAAATACCCCTTCCAATATCCATCCTTTCATAAAGAAAGTTTGTTCCCTTGGAGTTATTTATCTTCTTTATCTGACGTCTCCTTTTGACTACAATAGTCATGGTCCCTAAACTCCCACTATCTCTCTTGAAACCTTTTTCAATTGTGTTATACACATCAAACATTTTGGAGAGCATGTGGTTATTTTTCACTACATAGTTTACAATAAACTTAGTGAACGATTAGGATAAGGAAACAAAGGTGAAGTCCTTGCCTAGTTTCCGTCTCATTAAGTGGTTTTATCACTTCAACACTTAATGATTCAAAATCATTATAAATCCATGTTAATGGACTATTTTTGTCAACCAACCATTATGTTCTAAACATAATTACAAACTTTAAAGAGTTGTACAAGGCAACTCTTATTTCTTCACACAACAAATTGTAAGTGAAGAATCATGGCACATAAAGTGTCCATGCCTTTGTACTTTCTTCTCAAGTTCCTTGTTCATGTAACAAAGAAACAAGCACTAAGTGTTTGCATTGACTAAGGGTTGTTCAAAGCAACTCCTATTTCTTCATACAACAATTTGTAATTGAAGAATTATGACATTAAAAGTGTTGTCCTCTTTATGATAGACCTTTTCTAACATATTCTTCTAATGATACATTATCAATAGGAAGATTGTGAGGATGAGACTACTTTGGTACTTTTACAAGCCATTAAAGACAATCTATGGTTTTGTAGTACCAAGTCCGTAAACTAAACGTTCGGTTTTGTCAAGTGTTGGATAGCGTTTGCAAATATATTGGTAATCAAATACATAACGAATATAAATTGATTGATTTTAAGCCATTTGATTCAGGGTCTTTAAATCAAATAGCACCACCTACTATTTTTGGCAAATTCCATATCCCTCATTGGAATTCGAGAGTTTTGGATGAAACTCCTAGTAGGTTATGGGAGGCTCACTATTACCAAGCCCACCTCAGAAGAACTCCATATTGGCTAGCAACAATAATAATGAGAGAGTACGCTTACTCATTTGCAACTAATGCAAGTACCCATCTCGTTTGGCCTCTAGAGAATGATGCCTCAGAAGAACTCCATATTGGCACTATTGCACTTAGTTAAGTCATTCCCACCATGCTAGTTCAAGTAGGGGTTCAAGAATGGCCTCAGAAGAACTCCATATTGGCCACACTCGTTGCCTACCTTTCACTTCATCATATGTGTATAGGCTTCTCCTGAATGTAAGCACATACTTTGCAACCCCAGAATTGGACGAATACGGTGTATGAGTCACACACGATTGAAGCCTACCACGGTGGAAGGCCACGAAAGAGTGTTCTAAGCACTCTCCGCTTATCAACTTAATATTGGTTTGGTTGAGGGTTTTAGGTCTCATCACATATAAACATTCATTTTAATCTCTATTAAAACAATTTTGGTCCTCTTACAACTATTGGTCCATTTGATTGTTTTAGTTGTACATAATACTCCCACTATGCTTTTAAAACGGTTTTTAAAGCAAGAGTATATGTTACTACTAACATAAGGTTTGCTTTCATTTGATGGACTATATAGTTGCCTTAGGGCCTTAGGATGATTATGAACCTTTGTTTAGATTCAACACGAGCCTTGTGTTGAATCTCGGTCTAGGGATGGAGATTGATTTTAATTACGCGTTTAATCATATTAAGGCGTGTTGTCATAGGGGCGTTGGACCCAATTACTTCCTTTTCATGCATATCAAATAAAGCAAGAAAGAAGTACTTCAAAGTAAAGGTGAGCTTATGCTCATTACAACATTTGCATATAACAAATTACTTTAAAGTAAAGAAGAGCTTAAGCCCTTTTACAACATTTGATCAAATCAAATTACAACCAAAATCTAATCTACACATTCCCATGGTTCAAACAAATTTGAAACGCCTTTCACATAGCTCAATTATATTAGGCTTAGGTTCATAATCACCCTTTAATTAATTAACATTTTAACTAATTAAATTGAATGCAACATTTTCATTTGGATTTTGTATCCATAAAATTGATTTAAGTGGAGCTAAACAAAATGAAAATCCAATTCTCATTTAAAGAGACAAAACAATTTTGTTCTCATCCTATTTGGGCCATCATGCAATAACCACAACTTTTTGGGCCATATTGCGAAAACATAAACTTTTGGGGTCACTTTGTAAAAACACAAAAGTCACTACTTCATGTAAATACAACTAGAACCCAAAATTTAAATAAACTCAAAACTTCATTAAAGGAGCAAAACAATTTGTCCTTTAGCGTTTTTAGGCCTTAACGTCAAAACGTAAACTTTCGGGTCAAAGTACAAATACACAAAAGTATCAAAACTTTATGTAATTGCATAAAAGCCCCAAAAATACCCTATTTTAATAGGGTAGCCGGCCATTTAGGGATAAAAGGTGTGGTGTGTGTTTTGATTTATTAGTTTTGTCAAAAACATTCAAGTGGTGCATAAGAAAAGAAATTCTTATCACCTTTTCTTTTACCTTTCATAATGATGATATATATTTCTTTTGCTATTTAATCAAATATCTAATATTTTAAATATATGATAAATCATTTGAAAAACATATAACATAAACTTTATGAAATAATCAAAACTTTGAATCAAAACACAAAACCTTTTAGTTCTTGGCAAGAACATCAAGAACAATGAAGAACATCCATGAAAACCCATAAGAGCTCCATGAATGTTTTCAAGCCATAAAACTCAAATTTTCACCATTCAAAATGATGTTAACATCCTAGGGTACTTAGGGGTTACAAAAGTCACCTTAAAACACTTTTAACAAGACAAACATGAACCCAAAAAATCACCCTTTGGATTTGGCCGAAAATCCCCAAAATCATGGCACCAAATTTTAGCTCCAATATTCATCCTCATATGAACTACATCTACAACATTTGAGATGGCAAATTTTCAAACAAAATTTAATTCAAAGAAGCAAGAATAAAGCTTGTAACAATTACAATTTTTAAATCATAAACTTATGAACTACAAAACCCAAAAGGATTCACCAACTACTAGACCTAGGCTCTTGATACCACTTGAAGGAATTATTTTGAAAAACATGTTCATTTGAGCAACATCATATAGCATGCAATTAACAATTAAAGGTGGAATCATGCTTGTATGCACCCAAAAACAAAACATTACCATGAAATTCAAAGCCTAGTAGATTGGTGAACCAATAATCAACTCAAAACAAAGTTAGTTGAAATTTTTACCTTTGTGGATTCCTCTTTGCATAAGCAAAGGCTAATCACCCAAAGAGATAGGGCCTTCATTCCTTGCTTCTTAGATCCATGGATTTGGATGGAAAAATAGGTTCTCCAAGTTCCCAAAATTGAGAACCTCTAAGTCTCTTCACCAAGGTTAGATTGTAGAAGAAATGAGTGACCTTGGAGTTGTTAGGATTGCTAGATGTACCCTCCAAGGTGTTGGCCTCTTTAGAGAGAAAATGGAGAGACAATTCTCACCAATTTTCCCCAAAAATAAACCCTTTTAATCCTTTATGAATATTTGGCTATAAAGTCATTTATATAGTCACTTCTTTAAGTGACCTACATAACCAAAACCCTAATTCATCACACTATGGCCGGCCATATTGGGATTTTTGGGCTTTTGGGCTTTAATGAATCTTTATTCATTAAATTGTCATACAACTTAAGTTAATGGGCTTGACGTTCGAAGCCCATTGGGCCTTAAGGTCCAAAACTATCCCGAAGTCTTTAACGAACTTATTCGTTTGATTAATTAACATATTAATTAATCCTTGCCATAAATAAATGATTAAACCATTTAATCATTCTTACTCATTTCCGTTTAATCTCCAATCTCTACCTTTTATGGTGTGCGATCCATTAGGTTCCTTTTAGCGAGGTAGTGGGCGATTAA
This sequence comes from Malus domestica, assembly GCF_042453785.1. Classification (NCBI taxonomy): domain Eukaryota; kingdom Viridiplantae; phylum Streptophyta; class Magnoliopsida; order Rosales; family Rosaceae; genus Malus; species Malus domestica. Next base: position 34,402,186 of record NC_091670.1, on the reverse strand, counting down.
AACCATTTTACATCGATTGTGAATTGAAACTATTTTCAATTCTCCCTTTAGTGATTACACACGTTTAGGGCTTCCACAAACCATGGTTGACACCTAGCAGCATGTCATGGTTACCCAAGCTAATCAGAAGAGGTTAGAGAACCTATTCAGTTCGGGATTACAAATGCAATACGGTCTTTCTCTAATCTAATACTCTTGACCACATTGTTTGGTTTGATAGTTTATTTGTTCATGTCTACTATCCAATGTGAATCTTGTGCTTATATGATTTACTTGAATGTGATTTGGAACGCATTCCCTAATCTCATTCATACTCTGGCCAGAGATTCTAAATCATATCATAGAGTATTCTCCCTCAACTGTTTGAAGGTTAGAGATCCCTTGTTGCGCATTCACTTGTCTCCATAGCTAAGTCACTTGACCCCAACGATGCCGTGGACACCCCGAGGGGGTGACTTTGACATAATCAAAGATCAAGGACTTAACCACAAGACAACTGTGATGCCTTAGGTCAAATTACTACTTTGCATTATCCCAACCATGAGTTCTTATGTGACATGGAATATGAGAACTCTTCGTTGATCACGTTCAGTGTACTCATTCTCTATTGAGCACCTACGTACTTGTCTTGATGTCACACACACCAATGACTCGAGACTAATCACTCTCCCTGAGAGAAGACATAGTACGTACCGATCTTAACGGACTGTCAATGCCCAATTGACAATCCTATGATCAGGAACATTTAGGATGTGTCTACGAAAGAATGGTCTCATGAATCTAACTTCATTAGATTACATTCTCCCAATCACATATTCCTTGGACTTTATCGTTTAAGCATATAACATTTATATGAGACGGCTCAAACAATAATCTTTGCCCTTTATATGTAAAACTAGATTAGTTTAACATGTGAAATGTCCGTAAAGTATCATCACATGATTGGCTTTAGGGCACATTTCCAACATCTTTAAGTTTAGTTTTTGTGTTTTTAAATCAACTTATATTAGATTAGCACCCCTAGTTAATCCCCGGTTAGAACGATTCCTACTTACATCATTACTACAATTGTCACAAATAGGGTTTAATTTGTGTGTCAACATAAATTTCGCATCATTTTCTTTATATAAACTGTGGGAGTTAGTATCTTGATAATTGTTTAATTATTATTGTATATATGAACTTGGTCTACTCACCATTGTTTTGTGCCTCCATTCAGGTCTTAGAAACGAGGACTACAACGCGACGTATAAGGCATTCCCCTACCAATAGTAATCTATCACTCACTTGTGTGATATCTTGTAATGATCTTTCCTTTAGTGATTTTTGTTTTAGAATGTGTTCTATGCACTCTAGATACTTCCTTAAACTTTGCTTATTACTTTTAGATTCTAATGATTATTCATGAATATTTCCTCCTAATCATCACTCTTGTAATTAATAAATGGCTTTCGTCACCCTCAGGTGTTGGCCAGCACGTGCCTATCCGAGTATTCAAAGAATATCAGGGTCGGGACGTGTCATAGGGCATGTCCTGACATGTGGTTGACCCACTGTGTTGACTGCCTGGGGTCAGGGATTATCGTGGCGATACTCTTGGTTATCGCGGTAGTCTCCCTTACTCCTTTTACTAAAATGGAACTGGTGAAGATGGAAATCTTTCCTTTTTCCCTGAGATTGATATGTTTGTTGACTTGGCAAAGTATTAAGTAAGGCAGGGGATGCACCGCTGCAGTTTAGAAGGTTAAGGTCTTCTCATTTGGGCTGGTCTGGCTTCCATTCCTCACTTGCTGATAGGGGATGGTTGTTGGGGGTTTCTCTTGGTATATCCTTACCTCGACGGATGCATGGTTATAAACCTGCACCATCACCTCAGAGTAAGTCTTCCAAGTGTTGGCATTGATCATATACTTAAAGAAACAGTCACATAGGCCTACCGTGAAGGTTTTAAAGGCAATCTTGTTGTTTGCCTCGGCACAACGAGAATACTCATGGCTGAAGCGGCCAACATACATACGTAATGACTCGTCTGGCTTCTGGCGAATAGTGTACAAGTCATCTGCATAGTGCAAGCGATCGGTCTAGAAAATGTGTTGAGAAACAAACAATATAGAGTTGCAAGCCAAGCTTCTGCTTTGTCTTTGCTTGGAGGGGGTGTCGATGATCCTTCTTGTAAGAAGGCCAGGCCTAGGTTAGTTCCAATCAGGTATCTCAGCTTGTCGTTCGGCCTTCACCTTGTTTACTTCCTTAAGGAGCTATAAGACAAGAGGGTCATGAGTGAAGTCTTGTACCACTAAAGCTTTCTTTCTTAAATGTCCATATTCTCTTGGAAGTAGGAAGGCTTAATCAAGAGCATGTGATTTTTCCCTAGATTCGCCGTACTGACTTCCAAGGTATGTCTGTCGGAACATCTCTGAGTCTCATATACCTTCGTGTTTCTCTAGGACTTGTTACCTCTTCCCCAAATTGGTAGCCAGCCTAGGACATGGGAGGGGACCGAGTCTTTCAGAGACCTTTGGGTCATTGATCTTTGAGCTTACATGGATGAGATTGTCTCAACGTTGCTTTAGGAAGTCTCGACAGTCGTCAAAGACGACTTTCGATCCTTCTACTCCTTCTGTAAGGAGATGCATTCCTTCACTTTTCCTGCTTTGGGTCGAAGTAGCTGGGTTGAGAGAAGTCTTATGTTGGTCGCCATTTCGATAAGTAGCTCGTTCCTTAAAGGAATACCCATGTCGAGGGCAAATGACCCTTCGTGTTGGGGGGCACCCAGTTGATGGTTGACTTCCACAAGGGTGATGAGCTCGTGTGTTTTAGTATATCTAGCCTTGTAGAGCATCTCGAAGACCTTCTCATACTGCTCTTGGAGGATCTCATTCTTTATCACTATCTTGTTGTTTTGAGCCTCCAGCTCATCGACTTTAACCTGAAGAGCAAACTTCTTTTGTTCATTCTTTCGTTGCTTCGCACTAGGTACGAGGGGGTGTCATTCTAAGTGATGTGGCTTTCTTTGCTCCCCATGTTGGAAAGGGATGCCTGGTCAAAAGAGAGTATGAATGGTGGAAACCAGCGTGACAAAGCTGAAGAGAGTAGGAATAAGTGTGATTCCCACAGACGGCACCAAATGTTGATGCACAAAATCGGTGAGGACTTTGGTACAACAAAAAGTGTTAAGTTCGTGACCTTCACTAGATTGCTCCGATCACTAGTGTGGATAAGTATGTAAATGGATAGAGACAGGGAAGCAAACACAAGATGTACGTGGTTAACCCAGATTGGCTACATCCACGAAGTAGATGAGTTCTCATTAATTGTGAAGGGTTTACACAAGTACATAGGTTCAAGCTCTCCTTTAGTGAGTACTAGTGAATGATTTAGTACAAATGACATTAGGAAATATTGTGGGAGAATGATCTCCTTTTATATAAAAGAGTTTCTAGCTTTGTTCTGACATTGACACGTGTCGTGTTGTGATTGTCTTCTGATGTTTACACATGTCACGCTATGATTGGCTTCTGATGTCGACACGTGTTGCGCTATGATTGGCCTCCTAGTTGGAGGGAAACTCTTCTGGGTCCTTGACGGTATAACGTTGACTGATGCTCAAGAGTTTCGGGATTGGTCAAGTATGGTACAAACAAAGTAAACGAAAAATTACTTTGAAATTCGATTCTCGAGTTGTGATTTGCCATATCTCGGAGGCGGGATATGTGAGATGTACGAGTATTTGGTGACGTCACGTGTCGATCCTGAATTTATGTCGGGATCGGGGCATGACACGAGTTTTATATATTCATATGGTTTTGTGAAGATAACCTAGTTGCGTATATATATAAGCTATCTTCTTATGGAGTGGAGTTGCGTGGGAGAGAGATGAATGAAATTTAAGAATATAAATTAATCACCTTAACTTTAGGTGATAAATACTATTTTAGGTTCAGTTTGAGAAAGAGAAAGAGATTATTTTAATAAATTAATGTAAAATGTTGAGTCGGCGAGTTAAATGCTGATGTGGACAAAAGTAAAAGAACTTTGATAAAAAAAATTGAAAGGTTTCAGTAAAAAAAAACATTGCGGATCCTAATTTAACCTTTTATTATCTTCTAAAGGCCATCTCAATAAAGTTTTATTTGATTTGGAGACTATTTAGTCATCCATATAATTCAAATAAGTTGACATTTCATTATAAAGATACTACTTGTTATTATAACCGTCGATTTGTTCAGAACATGTGGAGAGCTAAAAGGTCCCAAAATTAAGTTAATTAATCTCAAGATGATTACATGATGATAAAAATAAAAGAAATAAAAAGATGAATAGTTTAGACTACGACCTTTGTAAGCCAAGTATGAAGAATGAGGATCCTCGCCGGATCCTCTTTGTGAGGATTCATCATCAAATCACATTCGTTCATTTTACATCGTGAGAACATAAATCATTGTAAATTTTTTTTATTTAAAATTGAATATAAACAGTACTTGAATAAAACTAACCGCACGATGTACGATGAATGGATGTGATTTGAGGATTTTCGGGACCCTCACAAAGAGGATCCGGCCAGGATCCTAAGTATGAATAGTTCAGACTATGACGTTTGCAATATTTCGTGGGCCCATTCAAGCCCAAGTAGTCCGAATGCCGAAGCTTTCCATAAAGCCCAAAGGCAATGTGAGAGAGCAAACCTTGTGTGCACATTAGACAAATGGCGTACGTCTTTACTAACTTACGCCCACTACAGTATTCGCCGGTCGTATTACTGGAAGAAATTGGATTTGGAGGGAAAAAGAAGAGAGAAGAAAATGCCGGTGGCAAGGCCTGAAACCTCTGATTCCAGAGTCATTGCTCACGTCGACATGGACTGCTTCTACGTTCAAGGTCCCTTTCTCTCTCCTCTCCTTCTCTCTCTCTCTCTCTGGGTCTGTAATTGTATTTTTCAATGGGGACTGTTACTCTGTTAGGGTTTGGAGATGTATAAATGGTAGTAAAAAAATGCAGTCTTTAGATACTCCCATGTGAGTTTTTTGGTTAATTTGTATTAAATTGTGATGTAATTACTAAAAACCATAGCTTTCCGGCCTTCGATCGAGAAAATTGAGACCGATTTCGCCTTTCTGAGCAGAACAATGCTGAAATGTAATGTTGTCAATGTGAATTGTTGATTGTTGTAAACTCTTGAAGTTTCACAGGCTGGTAGAAAGCTAGTAGACAATGAATAACACGTAGAAATGAAACATTTTCCGACTTGAGAAGGGAATTTACCTTACTTGGTTGATGATGGCCTAGCAATAAGCAACACATACGAAAGCTACTCATTGGGATTAAAATTGTTATTGTTGAACTGATTAGCTTATGGAAATTGGAAAATGCTTCCACACACCCGTTTAATTCCGTTTGGATAAATTAGGATAAGTCATTATTATATAACTTACACATTATCTTGGGACATTTCATTAAATGCTGTTAACACTGTTGGGAGAATTTTTCTCTTCTTACTGCCCCATTTTTGCTAAATCTTAGAATTGTATCCATGGTTTTGTCGTGGAGTCATATCGTCTATCTTACTTACAGTGGAGCAAAGGAAACAACCAGATTTAAGGGGCTTACCAACAGCTGTGGTACAGTATAACGCCTGGAAAGGTGGGGCCTTGATTGCTGTCAGCTATGAGGCCCGAAAATGTGGTGTGAAACGGTATAATAGTGTTCTTGTTACAACTTCTAGTGCCTTTTTTTTTTATAAACAAAAAAGTTTTTTTTGTGTCGAGTCTACAACTGAGGCATGATTTTCAGTTCGATGCGAGGTTCTGAGTCAAAGCAAGTTTGCCCACAAATTCAGCTGGTCCAAGTCCCAGTAGCACGTGGTAAAGCTGACTTGAGCACATACCGCAATGCGGGATCAGAGGTCTCTATGGTTTGAGAGATATTAATGTCTTATGGATTTCTTATCATTAGCGACTCTCTAAGAGAATTGTACTTATAGTGAACTTATTTTTTGTAGGTGGTTTCTATTCTGGCAAGGAAGGGTCGATGTGAGAGGGCATCAATTGACGAAGTGTATCTTGATCTTACTGATGCAGCAGAAACCATGTTAGCGGAAGCTCCTCCCGAGAGCTTGGAAATAATTGAAGAGGAAGCTCTCAAGTCGCATGTTTTGGGGCTTCAAAGCGAGGTTAGTGTTAGCGAGGTTAGTTAACACATGTCAATGCATTATGTTTATTTTTAATGTTAATGCGTAGTGTCAATTTGAATTATCATAAATAGCATAAGTTGGCAGAGATAATATGTCCCCAATTCCCTGATGAGATAACATGATGAATGTGTTTAGTTGATCTCTTTTTCTTTTATTGGTGCTTGTTTGGAGAAGCAGGATATATCAATAGTTCAGGGAACATTAACGTTTTACATGGATCTTGGATTCTTGATTATCTTTCTTCTTTCCATCCTCTCAGCTCTCTCTAACATGCATCATGAAGCAGAATAGAACAACGTAATATTGAACATTTACATACCCAGATTAAAATCCATTTGCACACCATTTTTGAGCCTCTTACTGCATTTATTCCTTTGTGTTGGAGTTTGTGTTTATTTTTATTCAGTTTTTGACCATATAGTATAGTATGAAGTTTTAGCTTAGGTAATGAACTTGGGGATAATGGTGTACTATCTGAAAATTTCTAGTAGGCCTAATTTTTCTTCTCAATTTTTATTATTAACGTTGTTTATATTGTGCAATTTATTCGATCCTCTAGTTTTATATATGCTCATCTTGCATTAGAAATCTGTTATAATACTGAAATTGGGTTCATTCAGGACAGCAGTGATGCCAAAGAAAATGTGCGAAAATGGCTTTGCAGGAGCAGTGTTGATCGACGTGATAAACTATTAGCTTGTGGGGCACTCATTGTTGCAGAACTCAGGTTGCAAGTGTTGAAGGAGACTGAATTTACTTGTTCAGCTGGCATTGCTCATAATAAGGTAAAAACCAAAGTGGTCCTTAGTCTCAAATTTTCTGATTTTGTTTTCCTCTGTGGACTATCATGTTGTCAAGGACACTTACCCTTGTGACGAATTTTTGATTTTTGTGTCATCAACTATATGTGATTGTTATCAGATGCTGGCTAAACTTGCAAGTGGTATGAATAAACCTGCACAACAAACTATTGTTCCGTCCTCATCTGTAAAAGGATTGCTAGATCCCTTGCCAATTAAGAAAATGTGAGTTTTAGATTGTTCTACCCGGAATAAAAGATTTGTATCAAAATGATATGCCCATTACGTGACTACAACTTGCATTGCAAAACTACATTGCTTGAAGCATGAACAAAATAAAACCAGATTTAATTATATGTTTCTTGGCTTTATATTTCCCAATAAACAGTGCATAGTTGTAAAGAAATCTTTGCTTTCAGGAAGCAGCTTGGAGGAAAGTTGGGTAATTCATTACAAAGTGACCTGGGTATTAACACTGTTGGTGACCTTTTGCAGTTTTCAGAAGCAAAACTACAAGAACTCTATGGAATCAATACTGGGTGACTACCTATCATTGAATTATTTTCTTTGAATGACAACTTGTCATGATCTCATTTCTGATCTCTACATAATTCATGAATCACAGTACCTGGTTATGGAATATTGCTAGAGGGGTCAGTGGGGAAGAAGTTGAGGGACGCCTTCTTCCGAAAAGCCATGGTTCTGGGAAGACATTTCCTGGACCTCAGGCTTTGAAGACGATTGCTTCTGTAAGTAATGCTGTCCAATAGACAAATTTGCTTTGTAGCTTGCACTAGCGGTGAATGATTTTGATCTCATGTACTAGGCTATCATGGGATTTAATCTCCTTAGTGTCACTCAACTAATGGGAAATATAAATATGCCTAGTCTCCTTGCTTCTATTGAAAATTTTGAGTTCAATATAGACATCATGACGAGTTACAAGAATGTATTCAGCTGCACACATTCTTTGTTGTACTGGAACTCTGCATTCACGGGTTAACAGTTTTTCAGACTTTTGGTTCTCTCATAGTCTCATTTGAATTGACATAATGGCAAGAAATTGCATGCAGAAATGGCTAATGTGGCTTATAGGTGTTCGAGCATTACAAAATTTCAGTTTTCTTTCAAGTAATCATATATTTACCAAAATTAAGGGATATGGGAAATTCCTCATTGTGTTACACATGGAATTAAAGGGGCTTCTAGAATATATTCTCTTCAATGGCCGTCATACCAGGTTTTTGGTTCTTTGCAGGTTCAGCATTGGCTTAATCAACTTTGCGAGGAATTGAGTGAACGTCTTCTATCAGACTTGGACCAGAACAAAAGGATAGCTCACACACTAATGATGCATGGTACTGCATACAAGGTACCTATCTGTTTTGTATTCGAACCTTCTCTTTTTTATCCCATTAAAGTTTCCCCTAACAGTGGAGATACTCTTAAATTTTGTGTACGGTTTCTTTCCATTTTGCTTTGTCCTGACCATGATTACCCTTCAGGCCAGTGATTCAGATTCACATAAGAAGTTTCCTTCGAAGTCTTGTCCCTTAAGGTATGGGACTGCCAAGATACAAGAAGATGCTTTTAGTCTATTTCAAGCTGCATTACGAGAATACTTGGGTTCATACACAGCCAAAATACAAGGAAATCAAAACAACCAATGGGGAATAACGTCACTTTCTGTTTCAGCAAGTAAAATTGTTCCTATACCAACTGTAAGTGTTACCAAACTTGGTTCCTAGTATATTGTGGATGGTTGGTCCATTGTTTCTACCTTTCCACTTTGATTTCTAGGTCTCTCTGCCCTATTTTCAACCGCTTAAAACACTTATAAATGGCCATTTGCAGCATGCCCTAAAGAATTTTACAAGAACCGTTAGACATTGATTCTTTTTTCTCAAAACGCCGTGTAACATTTGCAATCATTATCTGCTGGTTGGTGCTTCAGAATATTAGCATATTAAAGAAAGTGAACTATTCTATCGGAAAAGAAGTATTTGGACAAATGAAATCCATTTTTTTATAGCATCGTATTTACCATGCGAATGTGTCATCGTGCAGGGAACAGCTTCAATCACGAAATACTTTCATGGCAATCATACGTCTTGCTCTTCAACAATGCAAACACAGGATACCCTTTTTGAAGAAGCTGATCCTCTGTCACCTGCAGGCATTTCCAGTCTCCTAGTTGTCCTTTGTGTGTAATTACTAAATATAGTTTCAAATCAGTCTTAATCACTCTGATGGAAGCTAATTGTGGATTTAGGTAAAGAAAGCAACCCGGAGGTGAATGTAACTAAGCCACAGATTGAGTTCCCTGGTGAAGAAACCACGATCAAGCATGCTGTGCCTAGTTTGGATCAACTGGAAGACAAAAAGGATTTGTTGAATGACCAGGTTTTTCAATTATTTTTTGAGGTGTACGTTTAATTGTGTACCTGAAATCTAAGCAACCAGAATGTACATACTGTGAGATTTAATAGTAATTGTGTTTTATGGGTGGAAATGTATCATCTTTAGATTCTCTGTGCTTCAACTGACTATGAGATTGACTCCATTGTGACTCTTCTCTCGTGGCCTCAATTTCCAATCTACAGTTGCTTTACTTTCTTTTTACCCACTTTCTCAATTGTGTTCAATTTAGTTACTTTCCATGGCATTACCTCACTGGCAAATAACACTTATCATATTTTCACTATTTTTGTATGATAATTATACTATGCTGTGCGATGCTAATTACAATGACTTAATTGCATGCTTAGTTGTTTATTTGTCATCATTTCCTATGAAATGATTCTGCTCAGGAATATGCCAATCATGTTTTACTCTTTCATTTGCAGAATCCATGTTGCTCTTCAGAAAATCAAATACAAGATGAATTCACCCAAGAATCTGTACCCTTGTCGACCTCAGGTAGTATCTTGCACAGGAGGTAACTCTTGGTTATCCCACCTACTGCTTTTCTTTTCCTTTTGTCTGTATAATGAAGGATATCTATGCAGGAAGCGAGCACTGCTCACGAATTAATCAAAGTCGACAAATGAAAATTAATTATGGGGAAGAACCTTGTGTTAATGTGCCTAGTTCCAATAGACCGGAGCTGAAAAGAAAAACATTGAAAGACAAGGTTCATCAATCCTTTTTACCGTCTCTTTAATTCATTTTATGTCTATGGCATTGCAATAAGGTCATGAATGCTACCTAAACTCAAGAATGATAAAGAATGAATATATTTTGCAACAAAGTTGTCGTCTTCTTGTTTTTCAGCCATCAAGTGCTCGTATATGGGCAGTTGGGTGTGTCGAAGATTTGGTTTTAACTTTATGATGATACCGTATGGCAGGGAACATCTTCGATATTGAGATTCTTCAAGAATCAAGATCCATCTTGCGCTCCACAGAAGCTAGAACATGCTAAAAATATTGAAGATGGTAAAGCACCACCATCTGTTGGTAAACTTTGTGTTCTGCCTCTCTCTCTCTCTCTCTTTAAAATCGAAATATGAAGACTCGTCCTTGCCTCTCCTGCTAAACTTGAGTTATATTGCAGGCTCCCAGTCTGGAAATGATAGCAGTTTGGATAGTAATCAATCTGAGCTGCCAAAAGAAAGACCTTTTGAAGAAGCTGGGGCTTCTAGCGTGTCCGGTTGGTCTCAAATTGAACAAAGAACGGGAGCATCGTGGAGTTACAATGTCGATGAGATTGACCCCTCTGTCATCGATGAGCTGCCACCAGAAATACAACAAGAAGTTCGTGCCTTGCTCCGGCCTCACAAGCGGCACAATGTAGTGAAACGGGGTCCTAGTATTGCTCATTACTTCTCACCAACCAAGAAGGCATAGTCTATGATGTCGTTCTGCACGTTGCTGTATTTAAATCCAATTTATTATTAGTTACTTCCATAGAATGAGAGAACCTTACAGATTTGGGGTAGCTCTTGCAGTGCCTTGTGTATATTATACTACCGTCTGTCAAATCACTTACGGTCTAATAGCATTTTTCTGTAATGGTAAGTGTAAGATCTTAAATTCAAATCTTAAGATTAACGAATTCAATACCAATTTATTCTTTAGTTGTAAATATATCATTGTACAAAAACAATTTGACCGTCAATTGGAAAAAAATAAAAATAAATAACCTAGGTAATCAAGAAAACGAGCCACTTAAGAAATACTAAATATGGCACTTAGTACTGGTTTGATACTAAGGTGTTTATAAAAAGTGGGTATAAAAAAGAGCTAAGCTAAAAAATGTGTTTGGTAAATACTTAAAAACAGCTTATTTTCAAACTTTTAGATGAAAAAAAAAGCTAAAAACGTGAAGCAGCAAAAATGAACCTATTCTCACAGCATAGCAGAAACAGTTTTTTTTCAAAGCACAGCAATACCAAACTAGCCCTTAGTATTACGGTCTAGTGATATTCTTCTTCATTTGTAGGTGAGAGGTGGTAGGTTTGATTCTCATCAAAGATGAATTTGAACTATATTATTGTTAGCCCATTGTGAAGATTAATTTGCTTATCGTTTGTTCAATAAAAAAAAACAAAAAGAAATACTAAACATAACGGGTCGAAAACAAAAGGTCGGGTATAAATTTGGGCTGATCCAAGTCGTGCTTTAAAGCAACGGCCCAGATTGACTGATGTGCACTTACCTTTTGCGCAAGACAAGAGGAGAGAGAGAGAGAGACTATACAAACACCTATAGTTGATTCACCACTCTCTCTCTCTCTCGCTCGCTCTCTCTCCGATTTCGTGCTTCTCAGACTATCTCCGATTCTCTACTGCTCAAGATCTACCCAATCAGGTCTGGTTCTCTTCTCTCTATGTAAATTATCTGAATTTTGTGTCTTGAATTTACAGACGCATTTCTTTTCATGGGAGATTCGTGCTAAATTTTCTGGGGTTGTAGAGAGAAAACAGGATACTGTCTATTTGTTTTTAATCCGTCGGATTACTCGCCGTTTAGGAGGAATTAGTGAAATTTTTTTCTGGGTTCTTTTTGTCAGTTTTTTAGAGGTTGAATAAGGTAAAAGATGAAGCTTTTTGTTATTTTTTGATTTTTCTAGGTCATATTTTGATAGTATTTGATCTTTCCTGAGAATTTCGTCACTTTAGCTTTGGTAGTGAGTGAGATCAGTTCTTCATCTTTTTGGTTTTGAAGTAGAATCTTTTCGTATGTTTAGCGAAAATCGGGTTTATTGGTTGTATTCTAATTCCAATGCTTTCTGTTCGACTTTGTAGTAAATGCTTAAACGTTGCTTGTTCTTGATTCAGTAGGCTTGTCTACTTTGCTGATTCGTCGATGGTGCTAAATAAAACTCAATTTGTTTCCTTGAATGGTTAAGTTACAGCATCTTCATTGGATGTGGAAATTAGTACGAGTTTTCCACTGCTAGTGGAGTTGTAGTATTTTTTACCAATTCCCGATAGTTTTGGAAGGAAATTAGAGTCAGAAAAGAGTGGAAATAAGCTATGGTTGTAATTAAGGTACAGGGTTTTAGCCTGGATAGTGGATACTAAGATCAATCTTTATAGTTTCCAGTTTAAAGTAGAATCTTCTTGTAAATTAAGCCTTGTCCATTGTGTCAAGATGTGTATTGATGCCGTATAAAATTAAACCTTTTTCTTTGACAGGCCACGTTACAACTTACAATATCTTTACTGAATGTGGAAATTAGTGTGATTTTTCTGCTGCTGTAAAACTTGTTTGCCTCTGGTAAATAGCACGTGAACTGTTGGCCCTATAGTTGAGCAATGGTCTTAAAGAGTGGATATTAACTTTCTTACTTCAAGTATTAGTGATTGCGGCAGATAATCAAAAGCTCCTCCGAAGGTTAAAATACTTGTATGGCTTGTGGCCACTGGGAGTCTCAACACTTGCGACAAAATTCAAAGGAGAAACCCTCTGATGTGTTTATCCCCACATTGGTGTAGTTTATGTAAAGCTAAGGAGGAGAGTGTAAATCACATCTTTCTTCATTGCTCCTACTCGATCCAACTATGGTGGAAACTGTTTCAGGAGGTTAAAGTAAGTTGGGTCATTCCTAAAGGGTGTTTTGAGCTACTAAGCACCAATTTTAAGGCACTTGGAAAAGGGAAAAAATCCAAAGCTTTGTGGGGTTGCCTGGTATCGGCAATTTTTTGGAATATATGGCTGGAACGCAACAGAAGGATTTTTGAAGACTATACTGGAGTGGGGGCAGAAGTACTTTGGGGGAGAGTAAAATATTGGGCATCTTTTTGGGCTTCGGTTACTAAAGAGTTTAATAATTGTTCTCTATCTCAAATACTGTGGGATTTGTTAGCAGCAGTTAAGTGAGCTAGGTCTAGAATTGGCTAATGTAGCCAAATCCTATTGGGATTTTCCTTTTGTTGGTGGACTTCTTATCCACTTCTGTGTTTTTCACTATTCTTTAATAAAATTGTTTCTTCTCAAAAAAAAAATAACATGAAAGTGGACGATGCTAGATGCGTTATTTATATGTCTGTTGGGAAGTTAGAATATTTGCAGACACATACCTAATTATTAAAATATGGTTTAATATACTGTAATTTTGACCAATATTAACTGTATATATGTATGCAATTTAGTTTGGAACCTCTTATTCATTCAGCTGTTGGGAACAAGCAGGAACTCTTTGCGGCTAGAGTCAAAATGCAGCTGCAAAACATGTAGTGAATTTCAGTCTTCTATGTATTATTTCTAAATCCGACAACTTTGTGGGAAGTTTACCCCTTCGAGTCCAAATTTGAGTGCATACCATTGGAAAAAGTGATGTTACTGATGTATGTTCTGTTTTAATTATTTTAACTTTATTAACTTGAAGCCACAAGAACTATTCTTTTCTTCCTTTCCACTGTAGGGTTTATTAGAAGAGCCATTTCAATTTGTTCGAATACGTTTTCATTGTTTCTGTAGATACTATTTCTGAAGATGACATGTTTATTGGATGCATTCCTGACTCATTTAATTCCTGAAATTTCATTTGTAATTCCATGTTCTTAGCCATTGATACTTCTTATGTGGTGGTATTTAATCAGTTTCATTGTTTTACTTATTTCAGTGTGATATCAAATGTCTCGAAGGTATGACAGCCGCACGACGATCTTCTCTCCTGAAGGTCGTCTCTACCAAGTTGAGTATGCTATGGAGGCCATTGGAAACGCAGGGACTGCAATTGGGATATTGTCGAAAGATGGAGTTGTGTTGGTAGGTGAAAAGAAGGTGACTTCCAAGCTCCTTCAGACCTCTACATCAACAGAGAAGATGTACAAGATTGATGACCACGTCGCATGTGCAGTGGCTGGGATAATGTCTGATGCCAACATCTTGATCAACACAGCCAGGGTCCAAGCACAGCGCTACACATTTGCTTACCAAGAGCCAATGCCTGTTGAACAACTAGTCCAATCTCTGTGTGACACCAAACAAGGCTACACGCAGTTTGGTGGGCTCCGTCCATTTGGCGTTTCGTTTCTGTTTGCAGGTTGGGACAAAAACTACGGTTTTCAGCTGTACATGAGCGACCCAAGTGGAAACTATGGCGGTTGGAAGGCTGCGGCCATTGGGGCAAACAACCAGGCAGCACAGTCAATGCTGAAGCAGGACTACAAGGATGAAATAACAAGAGAAGAGGCAGTTGAGCTTGCGCTGAAGGTGCTGAGCAAGACAATGGACAGCACTAGTCTGACATCCGATAAGCTCGAGTTGGCGGAAGTCTTTGTCTTGCCTTCGGGTAAGGTGAAGTACCAGGTGTGCTCCCCTGATGCACTGAGCAAACTGTTGGTGAAGAGTGGAGTGACTCAACCTGCCGCCGAGGCCTCTTAGGCTTTCGTTGTTCCAATTAGACGTGATTTTCAGACAATGTTTTGGCATTATAACATTTGAATTGTATGTTTCGTCACTTTGTATGACTTCCAAAACATATGATGGATTTTGGCTCTTGCACACAGACATGAGGCATCTTGAATAAGCTCTCCTCCGAAGATTAAGGACTTGTTTGAAAGTATTTTTAAAATGATCGGAAACGTTTTTGGTGAAAAAATTTTTAAAATCAATTTTTAGTAAAAATTTAAGTGCATCTTGGAAAAGCACTTTTAAGTACTTTTTGCAAAAAAAACACATTTGGTGCTACTTCTAAAAAGCAATTAAAGTGCTTTTAGAACTCAAAATCAAATTTCACCAAAAACAGTTTAAGTTATTTTAAAAGCACTTTCAAACGAACCATAACTCGAGTAGGTGCGTAGTGCATCTTGATAGCATATAGTAGACCGACCTGCTTCATTTTGTATTTGTACTTGTTCTCGATAGCGAGCAGAAATACGCATTACGAACAAAAAACTTACACTATTCTTCCCAAAACTCTAAGTAATGAGTAGCTAACTGTTGAAACACGCTGCACTGTCATAAAATAAAGAGTAAATTGTAGCTATGGTCCTTTAACTTTAACTCAATTGGAACAATAGTCCCTCAATTAAAAATTCATTACCAGTGGTCTCTCAACTCATTAAAATGTGCAGTTATGGTCCTCAACTAAAAATCCATTACCATTGGTCCCTCAACTTTAATTCAACTGGAGAAACGGTTCCTTAACTTTAATCCAATTGCAGCAATGATCCTTCCAACATAACTCGTTTTGACAAAACTTTTGACGTAGTTGACGAAAATGACCATAATTACACATTTTGATGAGTTGAATGACCCTAATTATATAAATAGTTATTCCAACATAACTTATTTTGACAAAATTTTGACGAAATTGATGAAAAGAACTATAGCTACACATTTTGATAAGTTGAGGGACCAATGGTAATGGATTTTTAGTTGAATGACCATTGCTCCAATTTGATTAAAATTGAGGAACTATTGCTACAATTTACTCTAAAATAAAAGTTGTAGTTTGCACTCCGTTAAGAGCAAGTCCACCGGAGTGATATTTGCCCAGCACCCAGTCCAAATATCAAGCTGAGGGTCAGAGAATTCACTTCAGCCCGTCGGGCTGCCTGACACCCAGCCCAATCCAGGCAACAGACCAGCCCATTTTTGACAGACCCAAAAGCCGGCCTATTTGGCTGGCGCGTGGACTGGACTCGCGCTTGGCAGCGAGTAGAGGACAAAGGGGCAGGCGCTATCAGCCCACTTGTGCTGCAGCGACGTAGCATGCTCAGAGCCGTTGGATTTCCAACGGCTAGTTTTTCTAGACCGTTGGATTTCCAACGGTAACAAAAATTTAAATTTTACTTTTAAACTGGACCGTCTGATCACAGATCAACGGTCCACGTTTCCCCCCCCCCAAAAGGCCCAACGATCATATTTATAACTGTTGGCCACGTGGCAGATCCTTGGCTCTTGGATTTGAATATTTTTCAAATCCAACGGTCCAGATTAATTAACAACATTAAAATTAATTAAAAATTATAAAAAACTACAGAATTTTTTTTTTTAAAATACAGTAAAATTTTAAAAAAGTTATTTTTTTTTCTATAAATACTTAATCCTCATCTTCCACCTTACACCACATTTCAATATTTTCTACACTTTCTATACTATCTACATTTCAATATTTTCTACACTTTAAGAGAAAAAAATATCTTCGTGGAAGCTCATTGAAGATGTTACGTTGTGTGAATGTTGGGTTTACACTACTCATGATCCGATTACGGGTAATGAGATGGATAAGCAAGAAATGTGGAGTAAAACTACGAAAGCGTTTTGCGATGTACATGGAAAAGACACCAGAACTAGTCAAGGTCTTCAAGGTCGTTGGAAAAAACTCAACGCATCCTTTACTTGTTGGAAAAACGTCATCTCTCATGCTTCCAGTAACCTGCGTAGTGGGACAAGTTTAGCGGATCAGGTGACAATATTTTTATTTATTTATATGCATGCCACCCGCATCAATATTTTAATTTATTTAATTTCTTATGTAATTTTTATTTAATTTCTTATGTCATTTTTATGTAATTTATGAGCATTCCACCCGCATCAATATTTTAATTTATTTATTTGTGTTACACCCGCATTTTTTAACACTATCTTATCCCACATTTTTATAGACACTACAAGCTCAAGCATTCTACAATTCAAAGAACCAGAACAAATCATTCAACAAATGAGAATGTTGGGAAATTGTCAAAGGTTGCCCTAAATACAAAATTGTGGCAACCAGTCCAGAAGTTGTCATGCACGGCATGGGTTTACATAATTCGCCATGGCCGAACAAGAAGCAGATACATTTCAAGACGTTGAAGGGACGCTTGAACAAGTGCCCAAGACCTAACCGACTCGTTAGTCCCTCAGGCCTCAAGGTAATAAGGCATCAAAGAAAAAAGGTAGTTCTTCCAAAAATGACTACACTAAATATATGGAGGAACTTGCTCGCCAAGGTGAACTGAACATGGCAGGGGAAAAGGCTAGAGATGAGGAAAAAGTTGCTGCTATGGCAGCAATAATAGCAGCTACTGAGGCCCGTGATGCGGCGGCTGAGAGACAAAGAGAAATAGTTAATCGAGAGAACGAGCTGGTTAGACAAGCACTTCATCAAGAAAATGAAATGCTTAGAGAAGAAAGGATGGTTCAAGCAGATCGTGACACTATAAGCAAGTCTCTAGTAGGACTGTCTCCGAATTTAAAATATTTTTGGACATTGGAAAAAAGAGATGTCGTGCGAAGGAGACGTACAAGAGATGCGGAAACAAGTCAAGGGGGTTCTAGCTACACAAATCATAGCAACCAAGATCCTAGCATCACATATCCTAGCTCCAGAGACTTTGTATAATTTTTATGTAATTTCTTTTTTTTTTAGAATTTTATTTAATTTCTTATGTAATTTTTATGTTTTTTCTTTTTTTTTCTTTTGAACTTTATTTAATTTCTTATGTAATTTTTATGTTATTTCTTATTTATTTTTAAAACTTTATTTATTTTTATTTAATTTATTATGCAATTTTAATGTAATTATTTATTTATTTTTGTACTTTATTTAAACACATGAAATAAGATTACATAAACTCACCAAATAAACTTAAAAACAAAACACACTACATAGAATTACATAAAACTAAAAAAAAAAAAAATACACTTTATTCTTCAACCACAAGCCTCATTTTAATTATCTTCGCCTTCATGCAATCCTCACTGGTGCTCAATCAAGTCATTATGGCGGGTTACGTGCCAGTATGGCTCTTGCACATCAGTGTACCGCTGAACGATCAATTCATTGTAACATCCATCGCGTTCCAACGGCTTGTGTTGCATGGGATCTTCGGTCCAGTCATGAGCACAGTAGATACTTGTTCTTGAGTTGTTCATCGGATCCGGCTCATATTCATCGACGGCATCATAATCATACTCATATTCAACAATCATGTTGTGGAGAATAATACACGTCATCATGATGGATCGAAGAGCCTCGACATCAAACATTTTACCTGCATCCCTGATAATCGCCCAATGAGCTTGCAGGATACCAAAACAACGCTCGACATCCTTCCTACACCCTTCTTGACATTTTGCGAAGTGTTTTTCCTTTTCAATCTGTGGATGTGACACTGTTTTGACAAACGTTGACCACCTTGGGTAAATGCCATATGCAATGTGGTATGATCCCTCGTATTGGGTACAGTTAACCCAATATGTGCATCTCGGCCATTTTCCTTGCAGTAGTTCATCGAACACTGGGGATTGGGCAAGGACATTTAGGTCATTCAGAGCTCCTGGAACACCAAAAAAAGCATGTCAAATCCATGTATCAAATGAAGCCACCGCTTCCAAAATGATGTTTTTGGCTCTTTTTCTGTCGCCATAAGCTCATTACCATGCACTTGAACAGTTTTTCCAAGTCCAGTGCATGCAGTCGATGCTTCCAATCATGCCAGGGAAGCCTTGCATCTCACCCTTCCTCAGAAGCCTTCGCATGTCCCTTGGCGTGGGTGTCCGGAGGTACTAATTGGTGTAGAGGGCTTCAATTGCAGAGTAAAACCGCATAAGGTACTCCAGAACAGTTGTTCTTCCCATCCTCGCGATCTCATCCACTTGATCTGCAGATGCTCCATATGTAAGCATTCGCAAAACAACCGTAATTTTTTGCTCAGGAAGAAGACCTAGAACATGAAAAACATCATCTTTTTGCACAAAGTATGGATCATGGTTGTAAATAACACTCATGATTTTGTCGAACAAACTTCGTTGCATTCTAAAACGACGTCTAAAAACATGATCAGGGAATATGTTGTTGGGAATAAAATAATCTTCCAAGAGATCTTTACCTTGTCTTTCCTTTTTTCTATCGAGGTTTGCAACACATCTGAGTTTGGCTATCTGACCCACGACTTCCATGACACGGCGGGAATGTGAGGCTCTCTGCCTTCTATGGTGATCATCCTCATCCTCCTCCATGAAGAAAACCTCATCTCCACCTCCACCTTCCTCGAAATTGGCCAATTCTGCATGTTGTGCCAACAACCTTTTCTGTTGCTCCTGCAACTGTTCATACACTCTCCTTGAAGAAGACATTGTAATAAGAACTCAAGATTTGAAAACGATGAACAAGGATTCTGAGCTAAAAAGAAGGATTGAGTTTGGTGTGAGGATGGATGTAGGGATGTAAGGTTTATATGGACAAAAAAAGAAAGGATGAGGTTTTGGACAATGCCATGTGGCACTACGTGATTGGTTGAAAAGCTTATCGAAATCTTGGCTAAAGTATTGTAAACCGGAGATTGGTAAAAAATCTTACCGGAAATCTATCCACAAAATAGTACGTTCGGATAATGATATATGACATGACATGATTGATTGAAAATCTTATCGAAATCTTGGCTAAATTATTGTAAAACGGAAGTGACACGTGGCGCGTCGGGATTGGTTGAAAATCTTAGCGGAAATCTATTCACAAAATAGTACGTTCGGATAATGACACGTGGCGTGACGAGATTGGTTAAAAATCCTATCCGAAATTAAAACCATTTTATTTTTTTATTCTTTTAGAAAAAATTTAAAAATATTTTAAATAGGATGGATGCCAGCGCATTTTGTAGGGGGTGGAGATCGTTTATGCCAGCGCATTTTTTTAGGGGTAGAGATGCATTGACCTATTACTGTTCACTGAAGTATATTACTGTTCACTGGATAAATGGGTTGGGTACTGACATAAAGTCTTTAGAGGTGGACTTGCTCTAAAGCACCATCTGCAAATAAATAAAGTGATTTGATAGGAGCCAAGAGACAAAAGTCTTATAAACTTTAGGTGCCTGATTAATTTTCAGATTTCACATTAAGTGCCACCAAACGCCAAGTTTTGGTTTGGAAACTTCGGATAGACCAAAAAACAGAAACCGAGAATGCGTGGAACGTGTTTTCCCCGTTCACAATACCGCAGGCAAACCAGCCCGCAAGCGTCCACAGTTTTCAACTTTTCACTGAGACCCTCCGATTTAATTTATTTATACTTCCAACCCCCAAACTTCTTTTTTTTATTTATATTTTTGGTCACCTATGAGAAATCGGGACTTTAATAGTTTTTCTTTTGCCACATCGCAATCAGGTTCCAAAATCACGCCATCGCGGCAAGAAAATGTGTGACAGCTTTATTTATTCGTAAGCATATGTTTCCACTAAATAGTAAATACAGGAGGGAATAATAATATATTTAATACATCAAAGGGAATTTTTTTATAGATTCTTTGTCACTTCAGTTAATTTTTGTGATAATATTATCTAATATTGTGCCAAAAAATGAGGTAACAGAGACTTCATAGAGGATTTCATTTTTGAGCGAGTCTCCTTAGCATTTCTCTTGAGTCGTTTCCAATTAGAGAAGAAGTCGAACCATATTAATTGGAATTCTCAATGTTTTGATACTTAAACAATAATACTACAATCTAATGATATTCATCATTACTTGTAAATGAAATGTCTTAAGTTTGAATTTTGTAAATAGCGAGTTCGATATAAATTTCTTCCTCCACTCCTTAGTATAACCATATAATTATATCAAGAAAGAAAAAAAAATGCCCCTTTGAATTTTGCTTCACTTTCCCGTTATTTACAAGTTTATCGCTTTAATTAATACAACGATAATGGGCAAGAAAGGAACATTCGGATTAATTACACAATGAATCAATCGTAATTAGGTATCTAACAAATAATTTAAAATATTGCATTGTCAAGAAAAAATCGATCAAGATTTTCGGATAAATCTCAAGACATCTGAAAATATAATTTTGAAAAAGACATTTATTTTTTGTCAATTTAAAAAGACAAAGTCACACGCCAAGTCAGCAGGAGGGGCCGAAAAGAAACAAATAGTAAAAGTGGGGCGTGAAATTTTTGAAACCAAGAAATAAAGCAATCAACCAAAATCCGCGGACGCAGATTACAATTAACTGCGCCTGCTGTATGTGATGTAATCCGCTTGAGAAGCTAGGAAGGTGACTGATTTATTTATTTCCTTGTCCTCCATGAACGTGCAGCTGAAGCTCTACAACCATAAGCGGCTCTGCGTTTTCTCCTAATTCAGATTCTCTCCCCCACTTCGGCATCTGGGTAAGCTTCAAAATCTCCTCTTGCGCAGTATTTTCGATTTTATTAATTTATTTTGGTGGAAATTTGAGTTTGATTTGGTTGGTATCTCAATTTTTTTTCAAGCTGCATTTTCTCTGATTTTGTTATATCCGCCAGTATCTGATGTGTTTATTATTTTATTGGGTTTTAATCTTTGCGTGGAATCTTTTGTTGGAGTGCTTTATATTGGATGTTTCTTGAAAAATTAGAACATTAAATGGATTGGAATATCTGCATTTTACGGCAAGTTCGTAATTTTTTAGTTTTGGTGATTGGGGATGAACAGAAAGGCTAAAACTTTTGATGATACAGATAAAATTTGTGTGATTTGGGCATCTGGGTAAGTTGGAAGTCTGATTTAGAAGTTGGATTTGTTACGGATTCATCCTTTAATGCTTGTGTTTGCACTAGTAAATCTAAAATTATATGTTGGGGGAAGGGCATTTGGTTATCAACTTATCATCAAGATACTATGAAAAAAAAAAAATAAACATAGATGTATTATCTGTTTGATTATTGGGAGTTTTAACGAAAAGCCCACGATACTGTTTATTT
Organism: Malus domestica; assembly: GCF_042453785.1. Taxonomy (NCBI): domain Eukaryota; kingdom Viridiplantae; phylum Streptophyta; class Magnoliopsida; order Rosales; family Rosaceae; genus Malus; species Malus domestica. The sequence continues at coordinate 34,380,074 of NC_091670.1, read as the reverse complement.
AACGAAAAACCATATTTTTATACTAAAAGGTCAAACCTGGTACTATTTTCAAGTCCCTTTTCATTAGTTTTCCTTTTAATTTATCGGGAACGAGTGTGCCTTTGACGAAGTATCTAAAGCTATTAACTATACAACTCTGAAATCATTTGATCTTGATGTATAGCATTTGTTACATCTGTCATTTGTTGAAGGGTGTCGAGCGAAGGGCTTACTCACTTGATCGATTCTGATCTGCATCTGCATCTGATTCCGATTTATGTATGTTATTAGAAACTGAGAAGCAGTGCCTTTTACTTTTTTTTTTTGTTTTTGTATACTAAGAAGCAATGTATAAGTAGGAAATGTAGATATAGCTGATGCAGGTCATCTTTTTCCATTCCAGTTTTGTAGACTAAGAAGCAATGCATAAGTGGGAAATTCATCTTAGTTTTATTTGTACTAGGAAGAAAGTTGGGAGAAAAGAATGATATTTAGACGGGGTGGTATTCATGGAGTGTTTGTAATTTGTTTGAGTTGTTTTCATCTCTGTATAGAATTCCGAGTCTGATGACAGTAATGCTATAAGATAAACGCCGCAGGATTACAAATCTGAATCTGATGCTATTTTGACAGTACTAATTATCTGTAATTGGAACGTTCACATCGCAACCTAATAAATCTACTATGAATATGCAGTGATAACTGGAACTCCTTGAAGAGGTTGCTTGACTGCAGCAATATTTGGTGCTTTGATCCCAACGTATACTGAAAGTTCCTGTATAGGCATTTAGCGGTTCATTTTTTGGGATTCACTACAAAACAGTTTTACAATGTCGTTGTTGTCAAAGTTGCGGTGCATTACAGTGGATGTTACTGGCACATTGCTAGCTTACAAGGGGGAGCTTGGTGACTACTATTGCATGGCAGCCAAAGCTGTAGGGCTGGAATGCCCTGACTACAAAAGGGTGCATGAGGGCTTCAAATATGCATATAAAGACATGGCCACCAAGTATCCATGTTTCGGGCATGCTGCGAAAATGCCCAACATCGTATGGTGGAAAACTTGTGTCAGAGACTCCTTTATAAGGGTAAGATATTTGACATGGGTTCTCGATCTTGATCCAGTTCTCTGTGATAACTAGCTTCTCGATAACCGTTGTATGTGATGCCAATGTTTTGTGGTGCTTCTAAATAACTAACAGAACTTGTTAATCTAGAAAACTGAGAATATCATCCCCCTAATAGAATTTAGACAATAAATAGTATCAGCTAGGACTTTCCAACAAATTTTCTCGAATAATTTCCTTAATAATGAATTGTGAAATGGACATCTTTTTTTTTATAATAGGCTGGATATCATTACGATGAGGAGACATTTGAGAAAGTGTTCCGACGTATATATGCATCCTTTGGTTCCTCTGCTCCTTATTCCATCTTTCCTGACTCCCAACCCTTTCTAAGATGGGTCCATGAACAAGGTCTTAAAGTTGGAATTATTAGCAATGCAGAATACCGTTATCGAGATGTAATTCTTCCAGCCTTGGGTGTGCACCAGGTAAATTAGTTAAATCTCTGTTTCAGCGGCATTACTTGAGACATGGGTATGCAGATCCCTTAGTTTTGGTTTGCTTTCATGTCTTTCTCATCCTGATTGTATCATATCAATTGTTTTTTCAGGGAACTGATTGGGATTTTGGAGTGTTCTCTGGTATAGAAGGTGTGGAGAAACCAAATCCGAAGATTTATGAGCTTGCGCTCAAAAGGGCTGGAAATCTGTCACCGGACGAGGTTCTGCACATAGGGGACAGCATGCGCAAAGATTATGTCCCAGCAACAAGTATTGGGATGCATGCATTGTTATTGGATAGGTTCAAGACATCTGATGCCGATGAGTGGAGGAAATCTGGCGCAGTTGTCCTTCCCGACTTGGAAGCTGCAAAAGAATGGCTTACTTCACAGAAGTCAGCAAGCTGAGCTGCTGAGGGGCATTTTCGCCGGTGATGCTGCTGTTAACTTGTAATCTCTTACCCGTAATTGATGCAATTCCGTTAACTTGTACTTGGCCGGCGGTGCGTTTGTGCAATTTGTTTCTGTACCATCTGAATCAAGGCTGTAGCATTTGCAGCAAAATTACAATGGAAAAGAGATGCTTTTGGTTCAATCATTTTTGCTTCCTTTGCAAACAAGTAGCAATAATTTAAGATCTTTCTGAGGTTCAGATAGTGATGGTTAATCCGGAAATCAGTCACGTTAATAAAGCAAGCCTACAACTTTGCACTCCAACTGTCTGTGATGATTACAGGAAAAAAGGAGAGCTGGGAGCCTGAAAGTTTTGGCCACCCAAAGTGAGAACTTTACTTAATTTTCTGACACAAAATACATCACCAGATGGAGAGTTGACTCTAATTGACCCTCTTTAGCCCCCTTCAAACTTTATATTATCCCTTTTTCTTTTAATATTTCCTCATCTTTATAACCCTTAAGTTCGAATTTCTAACAGATTAGTTGGTCAAGACGGTATATCTGCCCTTACAACAAAATTTGAATTCATCCTCCATAATTTGGAATAGTTTTTAATATCGTTTTGTCAAAAAAATTAGAATGTTTTTAAGTGAAAACTATATTGAATTTTTTGGGTCGGAAGTTGTTTCAGTTTCTGACTACATTAAGAGTGGTCGTTGTCACTGGGTCGAATGGGACCAGAGGGGCCATCTACCAAGACTGCTCCATTGTTGTGGGGATAGACAAAGCTCACTTGGGTTCCTCTCAGCCTCCAACCCCTTCGCTTCTTGTCGCTCATTGCCACTTCTTCTCCCTCCCTCCCTCCTCACTCCTCCCCTTTTTATTATTCTATTGCTATCCCAGCTTTACAGGCCCCCTCCGTTCCTCCCTCTCTCTCTCTCTCTCTCTCTCCTCACCTACTGACTCCTGAGAGTTGGTGAGAGTTCTTTGGGCCCTCCTCCCAAAGCCAATGCACCAGCACGCCTACAACTAGAGACAAGCAAAGCAACCGTTTTTTGGGGTTAAAAACCTGCCATTTTTGTTCTCTGGTAAAACAAGCAACCATTTTTGAAGGTGGAGGAGAAGAACCCATCTGCATTTTTCAAATGCTTTTCACATTTCCATCCACTTTTTCAGTCATCAATGCTTCAGAGATCTGAAAGGGACTTTCCAAGCTCTTGGGTTTTCGGTAAAGTTTCAATCTTTTTCCCACCTTTTTTCATTTTTTCTGCACATTTTTTTTTAATTCAATGAGGGTTCAAATCTCCATGTTGTGACATTGCAAACCATGTTTTTGTTTATTGGGTTGTGAGAAATGCAAGTTTCAGACTCCCCAAAGAACTCTGAATCATCAGCTCATTGTTGTTGTTGTATTCCTGCTTCTGGGTTTTGTTGAATGTTAGCAATGAAATTAGGTAATCAACAAAACGATTTCGATTCGTCTTTTGAGCAAAGTTTGAGTGGAAGTTTTAGAAAGTTCACATCTGGTTTGCTACAAAATGATATGGGATTGCTGTCTCCGGGCCATAGCTCGAATGGTAGTTTTCGGAGGTCTAACTCCGTTATGTCCACACATTCCGGCGCTTCAGCTTCAAGCAAGTTTGCCTCTTCTTCCAGAAGAGTGTCCAAGGGGCTAAAGGACTATTCAAGGAAACTTGTTGACCTCGAATTGTTCACAGATTGTATTCGGGATTGGGTTTCGGAGAATTCGTGCGAAGATTCAGCAACTGGTTTTGGTCCTCCCTTTATAATCGATGAATTGCGCAAGCTTGATGTGGCATTGGAGGGTGTTTTGTTTCAGCAACTTGTCCGGATGCCATGCTCACCTTATGTTTCCGGTGATCCAAATGAAGACGAATATCTTGCGTTGGAAGACTTCCTTCATGCTGTAGTGAGTGGTTTGTGGCATGCATTTTGGCATAAAAGAGGTGAGCTTCCGCTATTTGTATCTTGTCCGCGTTCTCTTGGATCCAAGTTTTATAGTGTAGAGAAGGCGATTTCAAGGGGAGGGCTTAGAAAGCTCTGTGGTTTAGCATTGATATCGAAAATTGGGAGTGATCAGCAAGTCCAATGGGATCAAATCATGGAGTTTGCCCTGTTTAAACCTGATATATTGTCCGGAAATGAGTTGAAATTATCAGCTTCCGTTGTCTGTGAAGCCCTCTTTTATGGTTTTCATATACTTGTTTCTAGGTGTTTGAGCAAGGTTAAAGCTACAAAGAGCAGTTTTGTTTTCCTTTTGGTTCTGGATTCTAAATACGGAGGGGTGGTTAAACTTGGAGGTGATCTTAGTAAACTCGAATTAAACTCAACTAACCCGTACAAGTCTGCGGTTGAATGGATAAAGAACCATGCTGAAGTCTCCGTTTCTCCAGTGGATCGGCTATGGAACAAATTCGGGAATGCAAATTGGGGAGACCTAGGAACTCTGCAGGTACTTTTGGCAACTTACAACGCTATTGTACAATGGAATGGGCCGCCAAGGAAGTCAATAGCTTCATTAGTCTCGAATCACAGCCTTCGCCTTCAGAAGCGTAGGATGGAGTTCTGCCTCGGCGGGAATGAGAATGGTCTGGTTCCTTACCTACAACAATCTAGTCATCAACAAGGAGAGATTGTTGAAGTTGACCAAACTAATAGTCAAGTTTTCAAACACAGTGCTTCGCGTTTAAAGCTTAATCAAGGTGAGGTTTTACTGCTGGAAGATCAACAGCAGGGGCAGAAAACTTTCCAAGTACAAGAGTCTCTGGTGGCAGGGATCCATTACCTCTATAGTGCAGTTTGTCTAGATTATCCGACACAGTTGTTGACTTTATACATTGGCGCGCATCCGACCAAACTTGAACCTTGTTGGGAGGACATGAGTCTTTGGTACCAAGTGCAGAGGCAAACAAAAGTGCTAAATATCTTCAAGCATCAGGGAATTACAAGCAAATATTTGCCGGAAATGATTGCCTCTGGGAGGATTTTACATTCTGGCCCCTGCAAGAAGCAGACCCCCGGGGGTCGATGTGATCATCCGTTGTGTGGGACGCCAATACTAGTGACATCTCCAGTTGGTGAACCTGTTTCATATGTTGTTTCTCAAGATGGACCCCTTTCCCCCAAGGAGGCAATTCGCTGCTGCAGAGACTGCCTAGCTGCTCTAAGAAGTGCCACAATGGCAAATGTCCAACATGGTGATATTTGTCCGGAAAACATAATTCGTGTCGTTGACGAACAAGGTTCAAGAAACAGTGGTTTCTACGTTCCAATATCATGGGGCCGCGCAGTTTTGGAAGACCGGGACAGTCCAGCTATAAACCTACACTTCTCCTCATCTCATGCACTTCAGCATGGGAAACTTTGTCCATCATCAGACGCCGAAAGCCTTGTTTACCTTATGTTGTTCGTAAGCGGGGGAACAATGCAGCAGCAGGACTCAATCGAATCTGCCTTGCAATGGAGGGAGACAAGCTGGGCAAAGCGTTCGATCCAACAACAGCTGGGTGAGGTTTCACCACTCCTCAAGGCATTTGCTGACTACGTGGACAGTCTCTCTGGAACACCATATCCTGTGGACTATGGCATATGGTTGAAGAGATTCAGCAGGGCCGTGGACGGCGTGGGAGATAGGGGTAAAATGATCGAAGAAGTGGCGGTAACGTTGAGATTGAAGGACGTTGCTGAGTCCTCAGGAACATCTGGAGGATCCTAGTGTTTTTTGGAGGGAGTGTTTGGTTTTGTAATTACATTTGGTGAGAGGAGAATCAACTGCATTTTGTGTTAGGGGCTCTCCGGGACGTCTGAGATTTTTACTGATTGGTGTCGTGCATGGCACTGTGATTGGGATGGACTGAGTGCAATGTATCTGACTTGTTTTTGTGTTCATAAGTTCTTGTTTTGTCTTTGGATATGAGATTCTGGTCTGTTTCCGTTGGAAAAAGGGTAATAAAGTAATTGGGCACGTATAAGAAGTAAGAAATAAATAAGTGGCTTTTTAGCTAAAATGGTATTTGAGATTTGCGTAACTCCTCACTTTGGTCTTTGAGATTTGAAATTAATAGAAGTGGTCTTTGACTTTAATCACCATCAATCATTTCGGTCATTTCTTTAAAAATCTTCATTAAATAAGGATAAAATGACAAAAATACCCTCAATTTTTGTCAAATTATTTTGGCCTATTGTTTATTAAATTGAGGGTATTTTTGTTATTTGATCCTTATTTAACATTATTTTTCAAAGAAAGACCAAAACGATTTATGGTGGACAAACTCAATGACCACTTCCATTGATTTCAAATCTTAGGGACCAAAATGATGAGTTATGCAAATTTCATGAACCATGTTAGTTAAAAAGCCTAAATGAGTGATGTGCCATTTAACAAGGTTCATTTAGCAAAACAACACTTTTTAATATCTACCCAAAAAAAAGCAACAATTTTGTTAGTAAGAAATGGGAAATTTTTCGAATTTGCACCAGAAAATTTATCCAATTTTCAACTTGTCGCATGAATTTTCATTATTTGATTTATAAATGATATTCTTTACTAATTTATTTAAGGGGAGAACTTGAATTTGAGTAATGAAGTTAAAATTCTAACCACCAGTTCACTCCACTACTTGCATCACTTGAATTACTCAATTAGTTTCAAATTTTCGATAAGTCATACGTGTTGCATATGATTTATCTTTTTACGTGAAATTCAATCACGGTAACCATAGGTGGCAAATTACACGTAACTATCTATTCATGTGACACCTCTGCTGCAATATTTTGTCAAATAGAAATTTGAGAATTTCTGTCTTCATTATTTTCCCCTTTCACTAGTAAAACTAAACCATGAAATGACCATTTTAGCTTCATCATACTCCGAACCAGCATCATCTAGCATCCAGTACCCAATCGAACCACCAAAACCCAAAACCCCTGATCTATGTTGCACGGACGCTCCGCAATTTCGAAGTATCAAAGTGTCGGACCCTCGATAGACGAACACATTCTAGACACGGTTTGGACAGATCAACGATTTCGACACAATCAAAACACAGCTACACACGACAAGGCATTTTGAGGCAATTTTGTTTTTTTGAACATGTATTGAGGTTTTTGTTATTGTCGTATTCCGAGAAAGTTTGGGGAATATAATGACTTGTTTACTATGTTAGTTTTCAACATTTTGTTCAGGATATTCTTTTTGTTTTCGATTCGCTGCCGTCGAATCTAAGAATTTCTTACCAATCTAGTCGTGTTAGGTGACATGAAGTTCGCCAACTAGTTTGCTTTTGAAGCATCAAACTTGACTTTTCTGGTTTGCTGTTGTCACGCGACTGCCTTCAATTATTCATAGTGAGGCTGAGGTTGTGTGTGCTCCATGAAGGGACCCGGCTTCTTTGCCTTCCCATTTTCTATACACTTTCATTTCTTTTTATTTTGTACAGTCACGGTTAAGTCACGTTAATATTTTATATTAATTTTTTTTATAGAGATAATAAGACAAAAAACAATAGTAATATAAAAAGTTGACGTGGCTTAATTGTGACTGCACAAATAGGAAGAGATGAGAGTATATGGAAAGTGGGAGGGTAGAGAAGTCAGGTCCTCCATGCAGAGCTCTTGACTTTTACATTGTTGGGTACAATCGATTGTATGAACAACGAAAAATCGAATTTAAAGTCTTATGTATGATGATAAATTATCGTAACCACTTGAACTACGAAACCCAATGGCGAAGCCAGGATTTCTCGGGGGGAGGGGCGAGGTTAAAGAAAAATGGCAACAACTAAATCTTTTTATATAGTAATGTCTTTCATAATTAATCAATACAAACAAATTACAATTGTTGCCGGCGAGGTTTCATGTCATGAAAACGTCGCATAATAGGCTCATTATCAATAAAAGAAAATACATCTCTCTCAATGTAAATAATCATATGCTATCACTCAACCATTGATCTCTCATTTTGTTACACAATGGTGTTTTCACATCTCTTTCAATGTAAACAACCATGCTATCACTCTTAATCCTAGAGTAGACTATACTATAGTATGCATAATAACTAATTCAACCAACAATTCAATTAATCAATACCAATAAGCATACAAATTATTCGATAAATAAAAATTCAATTCAACTAATCATATGAATAATTGTATACATAATACATTATGTAATACTAATAATTCAATTAATTAATCAATAATGGAGAATTCAAATTTTAATTTTTACCCTAAAAAATAATTTCATAATTTCATATCAATAATCAATAACCAATAACCATATTAGTGCATTGAGTGCTTTACTATATAATTCTATTCTATACCAATTAAACAAAATTCATTTTAAATAATTAATTAGGGTTAGGGATTATAAATTTGGGAATTAAAAAATTTACCTAAATAGTGGGTTTGATAGTTGGAATCTGGGCCCTGGCACTGCTGCTGCTGAGTGCTGAATGCTGATTGGTTTGTTGCCAAACGGATAGGCAGCGCTGTTCCGTGTGCTGTTCCGTTTTCTGCCTTTGATGCAAAGCAAAGCAGCAAACGGGAAAGGGCAGGGAAAACGACAGCACGAGAGAGAGATGAAGTGATATAATGAATGGGGGACTCGCGGTCCCCCCATATAACTTTTTTTTTTCTTCCAACTTATCAAAACGGGCCGTTTCATTTTTTCTTTTTTTTTTTTTGTAATTTTTTTTTTACCCAAACGACGTCGTTTGGCGTGGTTGTGTTGAAAAAAAAAAGCAATCAATTTAGTCAGCTCTGCAAGTGCAGAGCAGAACACCGGAGAGGAGAGTCGGAGACAAAGAGCAGTGGCAGGGGAGGGGCAAAACCAGCGCTCTAGGCTTGTTTTTCCGGCTAGGGGAGTGGCGGACGCCACTCCTCGCCCTCACGTGAAACCCTTGCATAACTGTTTAGTTGAAGTGACTCAAAGGTTGCAGACAATATAGTAGTCCAGGGGCGTGGGCTGGTTTTGTCGGATTGTTTATTGTGAATGACTTGTCATATTTATGCGGTCTGTTCTGAAAACTGCAACTCGGCTTGAATAATGTTTGCGTTATTGTCATTTACCTTTAGTCTGCAGATTCCACTGCTTGAGCGGTCTTGTTTATCTTATCTACCATAAAATAATAGAGATACTGCCGTTTATAAGAGTATTTATTTTCACTTATAAGTTAAAATTTTAGGTTCGATTCTAATAAAAAGTTTATAGCTAGTTTGGAAGTTTTTTTAATATGATTAAAAGTGTTTTTTTGATGAAAATATTTTTGAAATCAATTTTTAATAATCAAAGTGAATTCGAAAGACGCATTTAAAGTGCTTTTTGTAAAAAGTATACATATGATGGTTTTTTCGAAAAACATTATAGGTGATTTTGAAACCCAAAATTAATTTTCACAAAAGCAGTTTTTGTCGTTTTAAATACACTTATTCGAATCAAATTATTATAATTTTTTCACTACGATAGTAAATAATAATAATGGGTCATGATTTTGACGCTTTGAGCTTCATGGACCTCTTTTAACTTATAAGGAAAGAATTGGCATGGGAAAGTTGGAGTGAGGAGAGGATCCGACGATCCTTTAATCACATATGTTCATCTTATATCGTGCGATTAATTTTTATCAAGTATTGTTTATATTTAATTTTAAATAAAGGAATTTACAATAATTTATAACCGCATGATGTACGATGAACGGATGTGATTAAGAATTTCCGAAATCCTCACAAAGAGGATCCGGATCCTCACTCGGAAAGTTGTTGACAAGATTCCAAATCTTGTGACTGGATCACATATATTCTATCATTTCACACTGACCTTCAATACGTTAAACAGAACTCAAAAGTATCTAGCATTCCACAGTGCCTTGAGTATTAAGCAAATTACAAGGGACGAGAGAGTGATGGGTTCCATGGAAGCAGTGGGTGAAGATGTCCAGCCGAGAAGTTACTGGAGATGCAGCAAACAAGATTTCCTGCCCGAAGAATCCTTTCAGAATTGGAGCACATACGGAGCGGCCCTGTCACAAACAGGCCACAGGTTCAAGAACCGTCTCCTCAGCAGATCGAATGACAACGATGAGATTCGGGAGCTTCGGAAGCAAAGCGAGAACGACATGAAGCGCTGCCTCACGTGGTGGGATCTCATCTGGTTCGGGTTTGGTTCGGTCATTGGTGCAGGCATCTTTGTGCTTACTGGCCAAGAAACTCATAAGCATGCTGGACCGGCTATTGTCTTGTCCTACGTTGCGTCTGGTATCTCGGCAATGCTCTCTGTCTTCTGCTACACAGAGTTTTCGGTAGAAGTCCCGGTGGCTGGCGGAGCCTTTGCTTACCTGCGGATAGAACTGGGGGACTTTGTTGCATTCATAACAGCAGGAAACATACTTCTAGAGAGCATTGTCGGAAGTGCAGCAGTTGCTAGAGCATGGACTTCTTACTTCACAACGCTCTTGAATCGTCCTTCCAACTCGCTACGCATCCACACAAATCTGGCGGAGGGGTTCAATCTGCTGGACCCGATAGCCGTCGCTGTACTAGCAATAGCTGCAACAATTGCAATGATCAGCACAAGGAAGACCTCTTACTTGAACTGGATAGCATCTGCAGTCAATAACGTTATAATTTTGTTTGTGATAGTTGCAGCGTTTGTCCACGCCAAGCCGTCGAATTTGAAGCCCTTTTTTCCCTTTGGGGCCAAAGGAGTCTTTCAGGCAGCTGCAATTGTTTACTTTGCTTATGGAGGATTTGACAATATCGCCACCATGGCTGAAGAAACAAAAAATCCATCCAGAGACATACCGCTGGGATTGCTTGGATCAATGACAATCATCACCGTCGTATACTGTTTAATGGCACTTTCACTGCCTATGATGCAGAAATACACAGATATAGACCCAAATGCAGCCTACTCTGTGGCATTTCAAAGCGTTGGCATGACATGGGCCAAGTACCTGGTAGCTTTTGGTGCGCTTAAGGGAATGACCACTGTTCTACTGGTTGGGACACTTGGACAGGCACGGTATATCACTCATATTGCACGAGCCCACATGATTCCACCATGGTTTGCTCTTGTTCATCCGAAGACAGGAACCCCCATAAACGCTACAGTTATGATTGCCATCGCAAGTGGCTGCATCGCTTTCTTTTCGAGCTTGGATGTCTTGGCAAGCCTGTTATCAGTGAGCACGCTCTTTATCTTCATGATGATGGCAGTCGCACTTCTAGTGAGGAGATACTATGTGAGAGAAATCACCCCACAACAACACCTCTTGAAGCTAGTAAGTTTCTTGGTGATCATTATTGCTTCCTCAATGGGGACTTCAGCTTACTGGGGGCTGAATCCCAACGGTTGGGTTGGCTACGTCGTGACGGTTCCTCTTTGGTTCTTTGGGACTTTAGCGATGGCGGTGTTTTTACCTCAACAAAGGTCACCAAAAGTTTGGGGAGTTCCGCTGGTTCCTTGGTTGCCATCCTTGTCAATCGCGACAAACATCTTCCTTATGGGATCCTTGGGTCCTGAAGCTTTTGAAAGATTTGGAATCTGTACTGTGGTAATGCTTATTTACTACGTCTTCTTTGGTCTGCATGCAACTTACGATATGGCGCATAAGCAAGACACGCCAGAATCCCTGAAAGTCGATGGCGGCAATATCAGAGAGAAGGCAGAGCCTTGAAATCATACTACTCTCTGAATGTTTGTATGAATGCTGCTTCAGTTTCTTTTTCATGTTATGATGCAACGTGTTCCGAGTAAAAATTGTGCTTAGTGTAACAGTAACTATACTACTTGCAGCAATGTGATGATTACTTGTAAAAGAGTATCAAATGTCAGAATAATGCTGGAAATAGAATGCAAGCTGAACATATGAAAAATATGAACAAATGCATTAATCTGCGTACAAAAGTTAAAATATATAAGGCTGGGTTCATGGCATCCTTGCCACGGTAGGAAGAAAGAAAGCGCACCGATACAAATAGCTATGTGGAGATTTTGTTTTGTAATATGCAATCTACAATCAATTGACAGTTGAAGTTTGTTGTTCACTTTTGCTCAGTCTTCTCAGCAATGAAAGCGGTACAAAATAGAAAGAGAGAGTTAATTCTCAGACACATTTCACCACTAACCCAACGGTGTCACTACAATGCAAATAGCTATGGGAAATTCGATATGCCAGTAAAAGTTGTTCCACTTTTTAGCATTAATACTTTAATAGCTATCTAGTCTTGGACACAAAATGGAAAGAAAAAAAAATGAAATAAGAGTAATTCCAGGTTCAAAAAAATCGATGACCATAACATGTCAGGCATAAGATGAAGAGATCAGTCTTCAAGTCTGTACCTGACTCCAAATTCACCTTTTTACCAACAGACATTTCAATATTCTCCAACAAGCTTATTGCCCCAGGTCGACCTGCACCAACTTAGAACCAAGGAAAATTCAAAATTTAGTTGTCTGTCTTTTCTGAAGAAAAAAAGAAGAAGTAAATGCCTAATAAGAGATTTGATTGCAGTTAGTATAGTTTCAGTCAAGTACCTTTGCCATCTGCAGATTTGACCTATGCTGCTTAGAGGAATGAACTATTTTGCACACTTCATAAAACAGCTGTCCAAACATCACAATTTGCAAGAGTGCCGACTGTAAGAGACCGTGAAGCAAATCCACTTTTTCAGAAGTTTCATATGAGAACAATTTGGTAGAAAGAAACGTAAAGCAGATAATGCCAATGGTAGTAATTCTAAGTACCTATGAAAGGCTGGATCACATATATCATTAATCCTTCAACCAAAAGTTAGCCTCATTATTTCCAATAGATGGTTTCCTTCTCCAAAACAATGGACAGAAACTGAAATATGCCAACCAAATATGAAAATTATTTTGTAGAACGATCATTGATATTAAAGTAACATTACTCTACGCAGCAGAAACCAATATTGATATTCCATTCCTTGGCATACTATGTGCCCTTATATCCAAAGACAAACTTATATTATCAACAATCTTCTAAGTTACAGCGTAGACCGCCAACTATATAAGGCAACGTACTGCATGCCAGTAAAGTTTAGATTATGTGAGAAAATATGGGAGATTGAAATGAAAAGACATCACCTCCTGTTTTTTACTCTGAAGAGTTTAATACCTAGCTATGACAACCAAAGTAAGAAAGAAATAGTTCCAGTCACCGTCTAACCAAGCTTTGATCAGAAAAAATAAAATAAAAGCCTTACTTTAAGACTAGCAATATAGGCTGCTCCAACATTTGTCAATGGCTGCTCTAACCTTCTTAGGCTTGCAAAGCTCTTGCACAACTTTTGTCCACACAGAGGCTTTGGGTGGCAAAAACTTTTTAAGCATTACTTCCACAATCTGGGAAGCACCTACTATCCTCTGCTGCTTAAATAGACGGACAACAAGCTCATTTAGGAACTCCCTTCCATCTTGAGGCGGGTTGAGCTTTTCTCTCAAAGTTCTCAGGAAGATGTCACACGTAACTGAATCGGGATCACAACCCCTATCCAGCATTCTATTTAAAATATCAATGGCAAGGGAGATATTACTCTGCTTGCAGATAGCATCGAAAAGTATGTTAAAAGTGATAACATCTGGTTGACATTCAGGCTCCTGACAAAGCATTTCATTGAAAAGTTTCAAACCCTGCTCAACCAAACCATCGTTGCAAAGGCCATGAATCATTGAACTATAAGCCACAACATCAGGTTTATGTCCACTTCCCAACATCTTCTGCCATGCCATCAGGGCCTCTTTGAGTTGCCCATCCTTGCATAAACCATGAATTAGGACACTGTAACACACCTCATTTTGCATAAAATTCTTGTTTGCCATATCATTCCACAAACGAATGGCTTTTTGACTCTGACCCGTCTGAAAGAACCCCCTCATTAAGGAGCTATAAGTGAAGGAATTGGGCATGTAACCATTACTCACCATCTCACAGAATACTTCCTTGGCTTCATCTGGTTTTCCTTCTCGACAAAGGCCATCTATCAGAGCACTATAGACAACAGTGTTGGGTTTACATCCCTTCTCCATCATCTCCTTCCACAATGTCATTGCATCATCAGATTTTCCCTCCTTGAACAGTCCACTAAGAAGGACCGAATAAATATACTCATTTGCATGACGCCCTCTTTCCTCCATAGAGATCAACACTCGAGCCCCATCAACTGCTCGTCCTTGCTTAACAAGTCCATTGATGATTGTTCCGTATGTCACATCATTAGGCACACATTTATTTGAAATCATTCGATCCAAAAGACTAACTGCCTTGTCCAACTTACCCTTGAGACACAAACCATGAATAAGGGTGTTATAAGTGACTTCATTTGGAACACAGCCTTTGAGAAACATATTATCAACAAGCTTCGCTGCACGTGCCAAGTCACCCTTCTTGCACAATGCGTTTATTAACACATTAAAAGTCATAGGACTCGGCAAGCACCCCTCAATTTGCATTTCATCCAACAAAAAAACCGCTTCGTCAATCCTATTATCCTTGCATAACCCATCCATCAATGTACAATACGTGAAAACATCAGGAGTGCAATTCCTACTCGGCATTTCTCTAAACAATTCGACCGCTCTATCAACCAATCCAAACTTACACATGGCCTTGATAATCAGATTATAACTGAGTACATTGGGCGAAATGTTCATGTTTGCAGTACCAACAACACGGGAATAAAACTCTATAGCATGAGAATAATGGCCCTCCTGTATAATGACATTAAGAACCGAATTAAACGACTTAACAGTTCGTCTACACTGAAATTCATCCACCATTCTGTAAAACAATTCTACAGCTTTATTGGGCAAATGCGCTTTTCCAAAAGCTCTAAACATCAGAATAAAACTCTTCTCAATGAAAACCCGCCTTTCCTTCTTCATTCGATCCAAAACCTGCTCCAAGGACCGAAAATCACCCGAATTCGCGTAATTCTCAATGAGTGAATAAAATGTCGAATCACCCGATCTGTAAGAACCCAATTTGGCACCTTTCCTGAACATTTCATCAGAAATTGGGGGCTGGATTTCGTCATTGTTTACAGGTTCGGCTTCGAGAGTTTGGTTGGATGGAATTGCAACAACTGAATAGTGAGAGAGAAGTGAAGAAGTTAACAACTCACATGGCGGGATTGCATAAAGACCCAGCTTCCAAACGCCCTGTGGGATTGAGCTGCCGAGGAGCTTCGAGTAGTAAGTTGAGCATTTTGGCATGGGATTAGAAGGGTTTCTTCTGGGTTTTGGATTGAAACCTGCATAAATCTCCAAATGGGTTGAGAGATACCGGAATCAAAATACTGGGTCTTGATGCGTTTTTTGGCGTTTCAGATAGACACGAACTCTCCGAGTGAACTCGCTGAGTGGTCTCAGAATACCACACAGTCCTTTAAACCAGAGCAGCAGAAAGAAGGAAGGTAAGGTGAAGAAATCCTGGCTGGTCGGAAGAAGAAGGAGACGCCGGTAAGGGATTACTTTGCCGAATAAAGCCTTTGGTTAAAGGTTAAACCCCATGTCCCTTCTTAACATGGGGATGACATGCGGAGCCGTTAGATCTCCTTATAATGAGATCGTGCGGTTAATAATTAAACATGCCTCAGCGCTCCCATTTGAATACCAAAGTTCCAAAACACGATTGGAAGAATCCGAGTGCGTCTTTTGTTCATAGAGAATGATTTACATGAAACGGATATACTGTTACTCTCATACTAAATAATATATTAATATGTGTAAGATTTCCTCCACCTAACAATAAATTATTGAATTAGAATATCACGTGACGGTAAATTCATTTTATGTAAGTTCTTCTCTTATTCGTGAGTTTGAAAGATGTTTTTGTGATTTGGGTAAGTTGGGTAGAACATTACGTTAGTCCTCTTACGCAATTGCACTTGAGTTCAAATTTCCTTATCTGTCTCGACCTTTTGGCTAAGATCAAGTGCAAGAGTCGCTCATACGTCGCATTACAGGACGTGAAAGCCGCCACCGGCGGCTGCGGTGTCCAGTACAACACTGCAGCCGGCACTCACTTCCACATAAAATCGTAGAACATGTGAATGATGAGGATGTCGGGCAAGCAGCCGAGCGTCAGTGGAAGGCAATGGTGGAGGACATGAGGATCAACTTAGAAAACCAACGGAAGGGCAAAGGCAAGAAAGAAGAATTTGAGCAACTGCTCGGCTGTTCGTGATGTCTTCCCCGAAAGGATGCTCGGGGCCGGCAGGGATGGATCGATAGGTTTGGGACTGTTGGTGTCCGAATTGACAAAGAGCCGGCATGGAAAGGAAAGGTGATCAACTTCAGCAGAAACCCCGTGTTGCATTCCATACGAGGCCATGGTCTCAAGTCCAAGTGCGAGTCTGTGAGCAAAATGGACTGCCCGGATTGGGAGGTTCAGTTCCAGGTCTACGTTAGTGCCTTGTACAAAGCCAGAGGTGGCCACATTCAGCGGTGAAGACGACAATTTAGTCAAGTTGTTCTTGGACAATGATTGGGAAATATGTCCGTACCATGCCATGGAAGCAGCCATCTCTGACCAACCCTTTCAAGCTCTGGTTGTGGTGGACCGACTGTTGTAACCTAATTGTTTTCCAACTCTTATAACCTAGCAGTTACAAGGACTCGCAAATATAACCTACAAGAGTGGTAATATCCCTCTTGCTCTTTAAATATGTAAAACAAGAGTTTAGAACGCTACAGCAAAATGCGATTGTATTATAATTTAAGGGAGAGTTTAGCTAGGACACACGCCAAGAAAGGCATCATCACATATCATTCATCATGATACAAGCAGCCCACTTGTTATTGTACACTAGAAAGCAGTTCTTATTGTCCGTGTAACAGAAAAGTATATATTCTTCGACATTCATGCTGCTGCTTCATCAGTAGAAGAGACTTTGTTTAGGACATAAACCAGATCTCCAACCGTTACGACATTTCCCTTCTGCCCAGTAAGAAAGCTTTTGCAGACTAGGTTCTGCCCAAAGTAGACCTGGAAATCCATTTACTACATGTGAATCACTGCATGGATACTGAAGGAATATGGTGCAAAGCCCTACAATTACTACTTATACTCACCTTTCCTTGCTGTTTTCGCGTTGGACGCAAAACTGTATCAGATCGGATTTTATTAAGAGTGTTATTTGGCTCAGGCCCTGCAATGCCAGTGTCTTGATTGATCGTAGGTACCTTAAAAACACGAAAATTCATTTCTAAACATCAGACGATTCATATTAGTCTTTCTGAAATGCTCAGCTCTTAGTATGATTTTGAGACAAGTGTTACATAAATGTTTTTATGTAATTTAGCTTGAGTGTCACCACATAGAAACAAATGCAGAAAGGGTAAGAATCTTAACCTTACAACGAGAGCATAGCTTGACACCGAGAAATGTGAGTTTGTCTATTTTGATTTCTGTCCACAAGTCCTCAGAAAATGGTTCGCAACCATCAACAAGAATACTGTGACATGCAAGTAAGAGTTTTCAAGATTCAAAACTGTGAGTATCTATATAAATATATGTTATAACACCGATAACAATTTTGGTAGAGTAGAAAATTACTTGGGTGCTGAAACATGTCATTGAAAGTTCAGAAATTTGGATGCTTATTAACGAATAAACAGATGGAACAAAATTTAAAATTACTTGGGTCTAAAACGGTTAATTGGTATGGGTTCCCTCAGAAGCTGATTAAGTGCATCCATTGATCCCTACGAAATACGTAATGACAAGTTCCAGATTAGAGCTTCCCTCTTAAAAGCAAAAGGACGTACTTATCACATTGCAACTTAACTAACCTGAGATATTAGCATGTAAGGATACTTGTCGGAGAACATGGTTTTGTATCCTGGAGCGTATTCGGGTTCCACAGGCCTAGTTTCTGAAACTGCATTGGAACACAGTGCAGGCAGATTAATTATCACTTAGTTTTGTCCTAATCATACCTACCTGAGTGCACCACACTGAATGCTATTGCATCTTCAAATTGATTTTCCTAACCGGAATTATGTTTTACAGATACTTGCAGGTTTTGATTGATCACCCCTAGTTGGTGCGCTCAGTGCCCAACTCTTTGAAAGCACCATTATAAAGTCTACCTGTATTAAAGCGAACAAGTCGACTGGGTTTCCCAATATAATCTGAAAACCATTTTGACGCAGCATCTCCTTCATCTAATGCAGAACCAGACCATTCCCACATGGAAACCCCATCTGCTTTTTCTCGTGGTGCACTCAATGAAACCTTAAGTACATCCATGCCAGGTGCTTTCAGTACTGCAAAAAGAATGACAGTTCGCTATTCAATTTAATAACTTCAACAGAACCCAATGAATGTTGAAAGGTACTGAGCACAATGACCATATGCTATGAACAACTACTTTGATTGCCAGTACATCATCGAAATGATTATTTTTTACTACAAAGGGTGAATGAACTTGAAACCAAATTCTATATGGGCGAAGAAACAATGATAATATAATATACAACAAAAGAATGTGACTACTTCCAAGTATAAGAAGGAGATTAAAATTCCGAAAAGAGTAAAGCTCCACTTCAACATCCAACTAAGCATCACTAATTACAGAAACAGGTACATATCACGTGAGAATTTGATCACTAGTTAGGAGAAAGACATCTGAGTAAATCACCACATCTCCTGCTTAAGGATAAAGTTTTTCGGCTACAGAGGGCATACACACAGTAAAAAATGAGGGAAAACAAACTTTGTAGCAAAACAGAAAATTACTTTCTTTTTACCTAGATAAGAGCTTTTGGTAGGTTCCCAACCCTCGACAAACGCCTCATTTGGCAGCTCTACCTCAACCAAAGCAAGCTTTGGTTCAACTCTTTGAGTATATGCCCTTCCCTTGGAGTTTACAACTAACCACTGCCGATCCCATCGAAATCCTGTACATCCAAAACATATTGGAAAAATCAAACATGCCCTGCACTTCGCAATCCAACCAACAATCTTCATTTCAATAATTTATTCCCTGTTACCAAATTAAGAAATATAAAGGACCATCAATCAATAGTGTAAGAAACAGTAAATTCAGCTAAAATTTGTGCTTTTGTGGATGCATTCATTTGCCAGCTCCTATGGATTAACTGAATAACTAAAGTGATCGAATTCGCGTAAGAAGGATAATCAAAATGTTACAAAACCATATTTTCCAAAACCCAATTAGAGCCTCCTGCATACTACTCTTCTCATATGTTTTTCCCCTCCTAGAAAATCAGTGGGTAAAAGAAAACTCCCAGCTTTAATCATGTACATAGAATAATCCAACAAACCGATAACAGCACTAGAAAAAGTATGGGCGACCCCAAGCCTACAAGGCTCCCTACTTTGTGAGGGTCGGAAGACGTCTATCGCACACAGCCTTACCTTTGCAAAGAGGCTGTTTCTGCGACTCGAAAAGGCATGGAAATAAAAATAACTAATTTCATGTATAATTTCAACAAATAGGGAGGAAACTCAATTGGGTCAATTTAATATGGATCCTTAATTTAACTTAATCATGCAAACAATTTGATTTAAAAGCTAAATGATCATTTCCTTCTGGTGCTCAAGAAAGACACAGACTTTCATGTACTTTTCAATCATATAGTAAAATAGATTCAACTGGTTCAACAGAAATATCACTAGTGAAATTGAAACTGGAAGAAATGAGAGTAATAGAGAGAAGGATTGACCGTTGTGAATTATTACATACCAGTTGGAGTGAGAGGAGCTTGGGACACTGAAATTCCGCGGCATGATTTTACTGGGTATATGAAGATTGATGAGACCTTGGCTATGGCTTCTGCTGCTCCTGCCTTCTCCATCCTCTCTCTCTCTCTCTCTCTCTCTCTCTCTCTCTAACATTCAAATTTCGGAAAAGGTCCTTTCGGAGTGACGAGCTATCACTTCGTTTTAGTAGTGGGGTAATCTAGACTTAGAAAATGAACCTACCCAATTTGTTTTTCAATACCGACAAAACTTGGCTGCTTAATAGTTAGCGGGAAGTCCTGCTGAATAGTCATTGTGGCTGCTCACCAGTTTGGACGTATGTGACATGTCCACTGTTTTTTTTCTTTCTTAAAAAAGTTTTGTAATATTAAAATATCATGTAAAGAACTAAAATACCTTTATACCCCCGTTCAATTTGTCCAGTCTTCTCTCTTTCCTTTATTTTGTTCACATACCCCAACTTTGTTTTGTTCCTCTTCTTGGCAAAAGCTCATGCACGCACCATTTTTCGTTTTCAAGTTTAAGCAAATTTAATTAATGGGTTCTTTATTTATTTTTTATTTTTTTACTTGTATAAAAGATTAGAATAACTATTTTAGAAAGCAGATATGTCAATTCAAAGACAATAGACAATTACAAGTTATTTTAACTTAAGATAGTACAATTCAAAAGGAAAATGGTGCAACCTCCACTTCAATTTTTTATAATGCGCAAAATTTGCCAAAAACAAAAAGAAATATCTTCCAATTTTTTCTTCATGTTGGAGGACGCCAAAATAATAGGTGGATACTCCACACCTCCAATTTTCCATTTTACAAAAAATCTACAAATGAAAATCCTGTTCAATTTCCATTTTGTTTGGCTCTTTCATCTTGTGAAAATGCATGGAAATTTGTTGTTGATTCCTACAAACAAAAAGTCAAGCGGCTAAATATATAATAGGATCAACATTTTCTACACATCTATATTTGTTTGTATGTATTATAGTTGTCGTATATGTAATATTCACATTAAGCAGTTGAGTGAAGGAGATATTTTGTTGCCAACATGTAATCTCGTCCAAACTTCCGGAAGTTAAAAATGAAAACTTGGTTTTCTTTGGTATATCCTATGAGAGGCAAAAGAAAAAAAAATGAGTGTTGAAATTAATATATTAGAAAATCAAAACAGGATAAAATAAGTTGACAAGCTAAAAATTCTTTCAAAGTAAGGCAATACATTGGTGCACTGAATTCCATGTGTAGCTTGAAATTGTTGTTCTGAACCAATTCCAACATTGACATATCCCTACATTTATGTTTAAAGAGTAAGTTTGTATTCTCAAGCTCAACTTTTATGTCTAGAAATTAAATTTTGATATAACTTCATTAAAATTAAAAGAGTTAAAAGTCCTTACTTGAGACAAGCTATCAAATAAATGAGCCTCATGTCCTACACCCTGGATTGTTTGTGAACTTTCACCTGTGCAAGTAAATTCCTACAAAAAATTTTGACCAAAAAAAAAATTACATTTGCAAGATAATACATTAATCACTTTGCACATGCACAAAATACAATTTAGGTACCTCCATAGCTATTTGTCGTCTTGCAGGAGTTTTTTTACTCTTGGATGTCGACTTAGACCTTTTTTGTTCAAGCGGATCCTTCAGTTGACCGTGTGGATGTCCGACTATAGCTTTTCTCTCAACTCCATAAACAATTGTTGTTTCACAATTATTAGGCTCAACCATTATCTCAACATGTTCTTTACCAGTTGAATCAACCTTGCCTTTCAAATTTTGAACACCACTTGTGCAATCTTTTTCACCAAGGCTTTTCTTTTTTTTCTTCCAAGCCTTTAAGCTTCTCAATTGAACGATGATGTGCATACTCAGTTAACTTGTCATGTTCTGCAGCTAAGGAAGCAATTTCACGAAAATTGCGACACAAATGACTATAACGCTTTCCCATAGATTCTTTAGGATTATCATGAGCACCCACTCCATGGTAATCTTTCATACTTCTAGCCTTTGCCGCTTTTGTCCATCGATTTCATATGTAATGGGATGGGGATTTTTTTCACATTCTTTTTATCAAGCGCTTTGAGTGCATGACCACATAAAATCCCAACAAAAGAGAATTTCATACAGCTACAATCAACTATCTGTGTTGAAGCTTCAAATTTAACCAAGTGTTATTGACGTTTACTAGCACAAAAATACTCTGCACTCCGTAATCATCTCAGACTTATCAATTTTGTGAATACTACAACCAAGAAGCATGTATACTCTATATACTACAACCAAGAAGCATGTATACTCTTTTTGGAAAAGTTTAAATACCTCTGGGGTATAAACCTTCACCGCTTGCTGCAACATTTCTACATTTGCTAATAATATAGGACAAGTCTCCATCATCATGAAATCAGCAAGTAATTCTTGATATCTTCGATATGGCAACACTCTCTCATAATGCTCAAAGAATCGTAGAAAATCATGTTTAGGCTTCAAATATTTTTTTAAGACGTTGTTCATAGATTCACTATGTTGTGTGCTCTTCATGTCCGCAGTGAAAGTATGCCGTCCATACACCGAATCCCATTTTTCTCGCAAGTTAAATATGTCATGAAACCAATTGTTGTTTTGAAGGCTATATTTCTCAAGCATATTATTCCATGCTAGTAGCCACTGATTTTCATCTTCATAATCATATACACATGTGCTGGAATCATGAGCAAATTCTGTTGATCTATGAAAAACATGGCTCAAATTCTTGGCTGCATTTTGATAAATGTGCCAAACACATAATCGATGACAAGTTTCAGGAAATACTTCAAATATTTCCCTTGACATTGCAACCGATTGATCTGTAAGAATTGTTCTTTGTTGTTTTCCGAACATTGCTGAGAGAAAAGTATTAAATAGCCACAAAAAAGAAGTTGTAGTTTCATTATACAACAAAGCTACACCAAATACTACAGCTTGCTTATGATGGTTAACTCCAACAAATGGTGCAAATGGTCGACCATATTCGTTAGTTTGATAAGTGGTATCAAAGCACACAACATCACCAAAGAGATTATAATCACTTACCGAATGTGCATTAGCCCAAAATATGTTTGTGATCATATCATCATCATCAACTTGCATTGCATAAAAATAGGAGGAGTTTTTCGAGTGCATTTTTTGAAAATAATGCAATATAGCACCAACATCTCATTTTTTTCATTTTATTCTTTCGCTTGCTCTGTATATAATTCCTATAATCTTTATCCAAAAATCCAAGATTGTCATGACTCCAACTTCTATTCTCATTAGGTCCACAGTTGCTTTAATAGGTAATCCTGCCTTTTCTGCATCATCAACGTGTGCTTTTTGAGCCTCATACATACTTCTATTGATTTTAAGCATATGCTTCATTGGTATTGCAATTAAATCATGATTATAACCTTCCTCAAATACACAACCCTAAATTTTCCACTTTTCTGAAGTAGACAAGTCATATGTACTCGGGAACCAACTCTTGAAATTGGTTGCGAATAAGTTACAACTTCAGGCAGTTTGTCTTTTTGTCAGTAACCTTCTTTTGAGCAACAATAACTTACTCCTGACACCAAATTCATCTTGTTTTTGTCTAGTGATTTTTCCGTACATTGAAACCACTTTTTCCACCATAATCTACATAAAACTTATATGCACTATCACACGAACTAAATTCCCTTCCAAGTACATCCACATAAACTTTCGGTCTATATAGATTATTCGCAGGTGGATTATTAGTTTGGGGCTCACCTTGTAAATCAACTCCGGAATCACCACATGGCCCATTGATTAAATCTGAAGTATCCATCTCTAGTAATCTGAAAAACAAAAATATTGTGAACAAATGAGTTTTTAAACTTAAACAACCACCACATGAGTATTTAAAAAAAAAAAAACATATTGCTTGCAAATTGATGAATCGAAAAAGACAACTTTGGATTAACTACACAACCCAATGAACCATATAAATGAAAAAGAATTAGCCACTTTTCAAAATGATAGATTATGGGTTTGTATATGCACATTGTACAGGGAACAAGCATCAAATGAAAAGAAAATTAGATGCTTGAAAAACAAGTGAAAGAACAGTAACCCTAAATAACAAGAATTAGAGTCATAATTCCTAAATATCAAAAACCGACTAATTAAATTTGCCAAAACTTGAAATTAAAATGGGTGCATATATACCTGATGTTGCTGATGAGATATGGAGATTAAAAAGAATACATGATTAAGAGGATTGGCTTTTGTCTAAGAAGAGGAACAAAAGAAAAGTTGGGGTCTGTGCGAAACAAAAGATAGGAAAGGGAGAAGACTAGACAAATCGAACCGGGGCATAAGGTTATTTTGGTCCTTTACATAATGTTTTATTATTACATAATTTTTGTAGAAAGGAGAAAAATAGTGGACAAGTGTCAAACTGGTAAGCAGCCATAGTAGCTATTCAACAGGACTTCCTACTAACTATTAAGCAGCCAAGTTTTGTCCTTTCAATATTACTTGATTACTCAAACGATGAGTAGTTATTTCTATTCAAAATGATTCGTTGTCAATTTATAGAATTATGTGTTTATGATCAGAACCGTTCATAATACTAATGTTGTTTTGTTATCAATTGTATAAAAACAGATGAATGGAATTGGAAAAAGTATTACAAACTGTTTATGTATTTGTTATAATAGATTGACTAAAAGATTTTAGTTTTAATTCATTTCTTGCATAATTTTTTTACAATGTGAATCATAATATAAACGATTTTGATCATAAACACAAAGTCTATGATTAAAACATAGAGTTTTTAAATAGCCAAGCATTGTTCGAAAAAGGCCAAACTTTGTTGATGCTTCCATACCATGAAAAGGGTGTGCAAAACATGTGACATAATAAGAAAGCATGTTGAAAATATGCAGACACATGTGAAAGAATGGTTCCGCATGTTTGTTGTATGTCACATTGAAAGAGCTCCCAAGTGTAGAGGTGTGGATGAGGACACATTTCTGGGTGCTCATACATGCTTTTCATAAGACACAATGAGTTATTCAGTTCAAGACATCAAACGAGCCCAAACTCACGTTTGTATGCATAAATAAACTTTCATATGAATGCAGTGAGTCTGCCAGTTCTAGACATCGAATGAGTTCAAAATACTAAAATGTGCATGTTCTCATACTTAAATATGTAGATACATGTGAGAATGGTCCTACAATGAAGAAATGCTCAACGAGTATATTTTCTTAAGGGATTTTGTGTAAGTACCATTTGAATTTGTAACATGTGCAATAATACTACATAAACTTTCAATTTTTAATTTTTACCACCTGGACTCTTTTAACTATTGGAATTTATCACCTACATTACTTTCCATCCATTTTTACCGTTAAAACATGCAGTATTTACCATAATTTGGGAGTTCCCCAGCAAATCTGAACTCATTATTCTCCATCTTTCTTCACTTAGTGCCAATGTAGATGCCAGCAATCAATTTTCACTTCAATTATTCAACAACCATTGCCAAAATTAAACTCGAAATCAACTTCTCATTTCTGTTCATGACTTGACTCCAACGCCGCTACACAAACAATGCCTTTTGCCTTTGTACAAATTAATTCCAGCGAGCCTTGAGAATTAAATCAAAAAAAAATATACCCCCATGTGAAGGGTGTGTGACATGTTTTAACAACAAATAGATGAAAAGTAACGTAGGTGGTAGATTCCAACAGTTAAGAGAGCTCAGGTGGTAAAAATTAAAAATTAAAAGTTTAGGTGGTATTAGCGCACATACTTACAAGTTCATATGGTACTTATGCAAATCATCTTTTCTTATTGAAAGAAGTTTCGAGTTCAGATAATTGTATTTGAGTTCAATTGAAGAATATAACAAATTGCATTTAAACACTAATGGAGTAACAAAATTAGGGAAAAGACAAGTGAGCAAGCATAAATTGAAGGTCTTTTTTTCTTTTGGATAGTTTGATTTATGAAAATCTCATTAAACCACAAAATAAAATTTTAAAATTGGTCAAATTATAATGAAGGGAAAATAAAAAAGATAAAATTCTATCAAGTGGGCCCAACCCTTATCCCTTCGGTACATGAACTATGCAACTCTTTTCCGTTTTAGAACCAATCCAGTAACTGCTCCAACTGTAATAACTACCAAATGTCCTCCTCCTACACTCAACTGCTCACACCTCTCTCTGGCCCCTTACCTTCCCAACCACTTTCTGCCCTCCAAATCCACCAACCCACAACTCTCAAAACACACACTCTAAAGCCCTCTCCTTTACTCAACCCACCCACCACCACCACGGGCGGCGGTTCTGCACCGAAACTCGCATCCCACTCCTCTCGCACTCCGGCCACATGGGTCGAGACCCTCCGCTCCCAAACCCGGTCCAATCATTTCCGAGAAGCCATTTCTACGTACATCGAAATGACTCTTTCAGGTGTGGCACCCGACAACTTTGCTTTCCCTGCAGTTCTGAAGGCCGTCACGGGGATTCAGGACTTGAATTTGGGGAAACAGATTCATGCCCATGTTGTGAAATTCGGGTATGGGTTATCCTCGGTGACCGTGGCTAATACCCTTGTAAATGTGTATGGGAAATGTGGAGATATTGGAGATGCATGCAAAGTGTTCGATGGAATAACTGACAGAGACCAAGTTTCTTGGAATTCCATGATTGCTGCGTTGTGTCGGATCGAGGAATGGGAACTCGCTCTCGATGCGTTTAGGTCGATGTTATTGGAGAATATGGAGCCTAGCTCCTTTACTTTGGTGAGTGTGGCACATGCTTGTTCGAATTTGCATAAGCGTGATGGGTTGCGGCTTGGGAAGCAAGTTCATGCGTATGGTCTGAGAGTGAGTGATTGGAAAACATTTACAATCAATGCTTTATTGGCAATGTATGCTAAATTAGGATTAGTTGAGTACTCGAGAGCTTTGTTTGAGATGTTTGAGGACTGTGACATGGTTTCGTGGAACACAATGATAAGTTCGTTCTCTCAGAACGACCAGTTTATGGAAGCATTAGAGTTCTTCCGCCTTATGGTTCTTGCAGGACTCAAACCAGATGGGGTTACAGTTGCAAGTGTTCTTCCGGCATGTTCTCATCTGGAGATGTTAGATACAGGGAAGGAAATTCATGCTTATGCCTTAAGAACCACTGAATTAAGTGAAAATTCTTATGTTGGTAGTGCTTTAGTTGACATGTATTGCAACTGCCGACAAGTTGGAAGTGGTCGTCAAGTTTTCGACGCTGTCTTGGAGCGGAAAATTCCACTTTGGAATGCAATGATTACTGGCTATGCACAAAATGAGTACGATGAAGAGGCATTGAAACTGTTCCTTGAAATGTATGCTGCCTCCGCGCTTTTCCCAAATTCCACCACAATGTCGAGTATTGTGCCAGCCTGTGTGCGGTCTGAATCATTCGCTGATAAAGAGAGTATCCACGGTTATGTAATAAAGAGGGGTCTGGAGAAGAACAGGTACGTGCAAAATGCACTTGTGGACATGTACTCCAGGTTAGGAAAGACAGTAATTTCAGAAATCATATTTAACAGCATGGAGGCAAAAGACATAGTGTCGTGGAATACCATGATCACTGGTTATGTTATTTCTGGACGCCATGGTGATGCGCTTAATCTGCTATGTGATATGCAAAGAGTAGAAGAAAAGAAGAACACAGATTATACTGGTTATGACAATGAAAAAAGTATTCCTCTTAAACCAAATTCAATAACATTCATGACAATTCTTCCTGGTTGTGCTGCACTGGGAGCACTCGCTAAGGGGAAAGAGATCCATGCTTATGCTATTAGAAACTTATTGGCATTTGATGTTGCAGTAGGAAGTGCGCTGGTTGACATGTATGCGAAATGTGGCTGCATAGGTTTAGCTAGAACTGTGTTTAATCAGATACCAATAAAGAATGTGATCACCTGGAATGTACTTATCATGGCTTATGGAATGCAAGGGAGAGGGGAGGAAGCATTAGAACTACTTAGGGATATGGTGGATGAAGGAAGACGAAACAAAGAGGTAAGGCCTAATGAAGTTACGTTCATTGCACTTTTTGCTGCGTGTAGTCATTCTGGGATGGTTGATGAAGGCCTGAATTTGTTCCGAAAAATGAAAGAGGACTATGGAATTGAACCTGCACCAGATCATTATGCTTGTGTTGTAGACTTGCTTGGTCGGGCTGGTAATGTGGAGGAAGCATATCAATTCATCAACTCTATGCCTTCTCAACTCGATAAAGCAGGTGCTTGGAGTAGCTTGCTTGGTGCCTGTCGAATTCACCAGAATGTAGAGATTGGAGAAGTTGCAGCTAATCATCTCCTGCAGTTGGAGCCTGATGTGGCTAGTCACTACGTTCTACTTTCTAATATCTACTCATCTTCCGGATTCTGGGAAAAGGCAATGGATGTTCGGAGAAAGATGAGGGAATTGGGAGTGAGAAAAGAACCTGGTTATAGTTGGATTGAGTTTGGCGATGAGGTTCATAAGTTTTTGGCTGGAGATTTGTCACACCAACAAAGCAGGCAGCTCCATGAATTTCTCGAAACCCTGTCAGAAAAGATGAAAAGGGAGGGTTATGTGCCTGATACTTCTTGTGTACTTCACAATGTTGACGAGGAGGAGAAAGAAACTCTACTCTGTGGGCATAGCGAGAAACTGGCAATAGCGTTTGGCATTCTCAATACCCGTCCCGGGACTACCATTAGAGTTTCCAAGAACCTTCGAGTTTGTAATGACTGCCACACTGCGTCAAAGTATATCTCAAAGATTACGGACAGGGAGATCATTCTAAGAGACGTAAGAAGGTTCCATCACTTTAAAAATGGAACTTGTTCATGCGGAGATTATTGGTGAGAAAAATGAACATTATTTTGTAAATTTGGTAGCATTCCATTGATTGTGTAAGTTCCCAGAAGCTCTTGTATACACGTCAAGCTTGATGCTCGAGAATCCTTTTCGAAGGTTTCGTGGTAACTTGATTTTCAACGAGAGTTTTGTTTGTGTCATTTTTCAGCCTGTATTATCGTTAATTCCTGATTTGGTTAACATCACAGATGAGTAAACAGGTTCAAAATTCATTGCTCAAGTATCGTCGACAAACGAAAACGGGTTGAATTCTTAAATCTTCTTGTATCATATCAGCTGAAGCCTGGAAAACGTTGGATGCCAAAATCTTTGACTGAGCAATATATTCCCACGCATATAATAGTTACCATCGGTACAAATGTGGGGCAAGAAAAATGGATTTTGAAACAGAATTTAAGGAACAAATTGTTACAAGATGTCCAAATACTAGTAGTCTCTTCTTATTCAAAACGCTACTCACGAACCAAATCCAACATGTCAAAATACTACTTTTTGTTACGCTTGGCAGCACGCCTTCCTTGACCCTTCTTCGGTGGTCCTTTTCCTCGACGTTTCAACATTTCGAGCTTGGATAAGCGCCTAGCAAGATACCAAGTAGAGAATCATCAGGACTATTAGTCACCAAAAGCTACTACCAGCAGTTATTATACAAAATCATGAAACCAGCACAAGTTACATTCTGCTAACTTGGATGTAGAACAAAGATGAAATACATCAATCAAACGATAAGTTGCAACACTTGAATGAGAGGCGGAAAAAGAATATCGTGATCTGTTACGGAAATCACAAGTTTTGCATTGAAGAATACAACACTAAAACATAAAAACAGACGTTTAGTAGACATTAGAGAGAGGGAGGGGCAGAGAGAGTACTCTTGTTCTTCCATAGCCATGATTCGGCGGTCATCTTTCTTGATGTCATATGGGTACCACTGGGCAACTTTCTCACCAATCAACTTCTTGCGCAAAATCTTATGGGCAGATCTCTGGCCGGTTGGGTTAAGTATGTGCCCGAATATCCTCGCCCTAGCCTCAGTCACCCCAGTACTGACTGCCGCAACCAACATGCTCTTTAGACCACCAGTAGCCATCTCGCTTCACCTCTCCAATTCAAAAAAGATACAAACTTTCAGTATTTGAGGAATATTTGTGGGATTCTACAAATTTCCTTACGAGGCCACCCACAAGGCGAATTCCAAATCTTTCACAGTTATAAAACTATCCATAACAATTTGACACTACCCTAGTGCTTATATACCACACTGCAATTGACACTGCCATTGTTACCTCATCAGTCACCAGACTGACATTTTATCAAACACCTAATGTGCAACTCAATCAGCTACTCTACTGATGCAATTAAAGGGCGATATATAGAAAACCCACAAATCAAACCGATCTTAACTAGTGGTTTATCAAACACCTAATGTGCAACTCATCGGTCCACCAAATTGACATTTTATCAAACATATGGTGTGCAGCACAATTACCTGGTGTAAAACACCCACAAATCAAACTGTTCCTAACTGTTTTCACGATTCAACAGTAATGAACAAACCATTCTTGTTATCTACTAGAACCGGAGAGAGAGAGAGAGAGAGAGATACCTGAAAATGGGAACGGTATACGAAGGGTGCGGTGCTGGAGTCTGTCGCTTTTGCGACGAAAGCCTTTATGCTGCCCACAGTCGCTCGTTATGTTCTTAAATAAATGTTGAAATATATAAATTAAATTTTATTTGATTAATTTAATCTTAATGAATTCAAATTTTTCCTGAAAAAAATGTTGAAGTTTTGTGCATTCGCCAAAATATATTATGTTAACCGACTTAGATTTTTGCCAAAATAGCTCGAGCAGCGTGCTTCTATTCTTTCGTGTTTGCAATCTGAAGTTTTAATACATACAAAATATGCAATCTGAAATTTTAATACATACAAAATATTTTAACTGAGTGACAAATTGCATCAAAACACCTTTAGGTTTATTTGGAAGTGTATTTAAAATAATTAAAAACACTTTTGGTGAATAGCACAATCTCTTAAAAGCCTTTACAAGGTTTTTCCTTTCACCGATATAAGATACATGAACAACCTAAATTAGGTGACATTGAGGGGCAACCTACTCTGATATCATAAAGAAAGTTCAAATTCCACTATAAAATCAATTGGCAATACGAGAAATAGTCCAACCTCTTATAATCCCTTACAAGGTTTCTCTTTTTATCGATGCGGGACTCTTTTACATTCACATCGTCACACTTGTAATTGCCGATCCTTGTCTCGTGACCTTGTAACTAAGCAAAACATTAAAGCGATTTGTTATGTGGTGAATCCTACCAACCTGAGAATTTAAGCTCCGTTTAATTTTATTTTACAACGTTGGATTCTTGCCTTGCATATACAGAAACACAAGTGGAAGATGTTGAACTAGTTTTGTCATATAATCGTTAATCCGTAAAGTAGTTTTTCTACAATTACAGGTTCATTTGAATGTGACTTTAAAAGGGTTGAAAACACTTTTAGAGAAAATGTTTTTAAGTTCCAAAAGCACTTCAAGTGCTTTCTACAAGAAGCACCAGTTATGTACTTCTTCCAAGAAGCACTTTTAAGTGTTTTTCAGGATTTACTTAACCAGCCACGATTTGGGAAGAAAAGACATAAAAAAAGGTCGTACCCAGTGCACAAGGCTCCCGCTTTACGCAGGGTCTGGGAGAGGTGAATGTCAGCTAGCCTTACCCCCATTTATGGAGAGGCTGCTCCCAATTGGGAAGAAAAGACATACTAAAAATAAATATAAAAATCTTTGCACAAACTCATACATGTTAAACATGAATAAACTTCGCTGTAATCAGCATAGTTTTGGCACAATTGAATGCCACAAAATTTTCCTAGCTTTCTAAACTCGTAAGCTTTTTATCAGAATAGTATCCGTTCTTGGTATATATCCAGTGCCTGCATGACCTTCTCTACGAACAATTTCCGGTGCAATCTATACCTGCACAGGTCGAGATCAGCAGTTAAATCATCGACAGTGGTTGTAGTTTGCCGTAAATTTCAGTTCAAAAAGCTCCGGTATGAATCATGTCATGATTACATACTTGATTGCAGCCTCAAGCGTCCTACTAGCATTTGGCATTGAATCTGCATAGGGTATGATGGGAAGAAACATAAGTTTCCGGTGTCAAATTAAAGTTCATCTTGCACATAGGTTACAAGAAAAATCACATGGCAACTCGGTTTCACTTTACCTAGGATTTTTTGGTCCTGCTTAGAGTTAGTAGGAAACGCTGCAAGTATCTGTCGGCATTCTTCCTGTAATTCCTTCACGGATTTTCTTTCCATACTTGGGATCGGAGGCACATCCCCATCGGACCACGTGGGCAATGTTCTTGCTGCTGCTATGATCGCTCCGTCAACAAAAGTATCTCCATCATTAGATAGTCGACCTGCTACATTTTTATACAGATCTTTTAACTACAATGCTGTTAGGTTTGAAGGACTACAAATCTAAACAGAACAAGCCACAGAAAGAATTCAAATGCCTCATACTGTTATGGTAGTACTCTCCGTGAAGTCCGGATATATTGAATACTGACAAGAAGGAATCCAAATGAATACGTGCATTTCCAGAGAACGGAATCACATCCCAAGGATTCTGCAGTTCCAAGCCAGATAAAGAGCACTCAATTTTAGAAAAGTACAAATGACACCATGATGCTTCTAATTACTGAATCTATATATTCAAATATTCATCATACTTAACCTAAACAGGAAAATAATCTGAAGCACGAGTTTTCGGGTACATTATGCATTACAGTCAAGAATCTTATACGTAAAGTCAGCAGACACAGCTTTTAGTTGTGCCTTTCGGTGTCTAGATTTAATTTGTGCTTTCATATCCATTATATGTGCGGTCTTAAATCATGACTCCCGTCTTCATGTCTACAAAAACCGATACTCAAAAACTAATCACTCATGATTCAGTATTCCAGAGCACCGAGAGTGCCATTACAGTACATAAGTGTTGTACTAATCTAAACTATCAACCTTAAACACAAATTTCTTTCGTGGAAAAAAAAATTATTCCTCCGCTTGACCAATAACTCCATTTTCTATTATGTTACTCCAATTAACTACACTGACAATTCAAATCAGTAAATAAAGTATATATACATATACACACTTCTTTTTACTAGGCAAGAGAACATTACCACAGGAGAAGAGAATCCATATCTTTGCATCAACATGTCATTCTGTTGTCCGCTCATGTAATTGACGGTCATCTGTAATACACCTCCAAATTAGTAGCAGATCATCTTCATATATGTGCTACATTAATATTATGGATAACCAATCGTAGGCTTTTATCATGGCATTAAATTTGTTATTTGATTTTGTGGGTTAACGGTAACTTGAGGGAGGGTGAAATATTGAAAAAACAAAAACCGAAGGAGAAAGAATTTGAATTGGGAAGGATGGCTGAACACAGTGTACTCATGACAACTGTTAGTCAGGTTAACAAAAAATGAAACTCGTCCCTGCGTAAGTATCCTTGCAAACATTTAAATTTGAAAGGAATTTATCAAAGCCTATTGATCAAATAGAATAGACATTACCTCGTCACCTTTCTTAATCTGTTTTCCAGCATTTATCATCACTTCAAGCATGCGATCCTTAAAACGCCAATGAAAAAAGCAGTTTGGCTCAAACGAATGGTTTAGCATGTCTGCAAATTGTAGCAAATTGATTAGACAGCCACCTAATAACATAAAAGGGAAAATTGTAGCAAATTGTAGCAAACGAATGGTCCATTGAACACGGTTGTTTCTTCACCAAATTAACATGTTACTTGAGCAAAACAACAAAGAATATAATATATAATAACAAAGATGAGTTCTTGATTCTCCCCTCACAATTGCAATATTACATCTAGTTTAATATATATTCGCGAGAGCGAAATTATAATCAAACTTGGAAGATTAGAAGAGAATAGAAATTTACCTGCATAAGGAATTAGCATATTTGCATCTTGAACAAGTGCACCAATTCTCATTTGCATGCCTATGCATCGTGTTTGTGCCATACTCAGAGCCCAAATGAATCTCTCAGAATCACGAGCAAGGCGTTTAATTTTTAGTGGTACACCCGAGTGCTGATTGAGGTTTAGCAATTAGCACACATACAAGCATGTGCATAATGAGTTAAAACTGAGGGTAATCAATTTTTTCTGCAGAATATTGATGACTAGAACGATTGATGATGTAAAAGATATACAGACTGATAATTACCCAATTCTTTTCCCAAAATTCCAGGGCTCGGCGTTGCTGTTCTCTCATAGTTGAAGCAAGATTGGGATCCTGCAGTTCTGAAAGCTCCTCCTATAACATATATGGAGCAGAAGCAAAGAAAAACAAGATTATTTGGATCTAAATCTCAAGAGGCCAAAAACTGTGGATGCATTCTCGAAAACTGTATCACAGCTATGGATGTGCCTTCAACATCAGGCACACTCAAGGCCTTGGATCCAAATCTTATTTGGATCCAGTCAAAGAAAATAAACGAGAATAAATTACACAAATGTTTAGAAACAATGAAGAAGAATTATGTTCTGTAAAGTTATCCACCTCACTAGCTAGAAGCAAGTTGGGGCACTCATCAGCACTGGGTAGAAAATCACCGTACAACTGCCAAAAGTTATCTTCCTTGTCAAATGCGTACAAAAGAAGGCATGCTAACCTCAGATCCCAATCTGTCTGCCACAAAAATGAAGGCAATAGAATGAATGTCATTTCATAATTTGAAGAAAATGCTATTGCCCATTAAACAAATTGAAGAAGTACTAGAATACTTGATGAACTTCTCCAGTAAATCCTTGATATCTGAAATTAAGTGAAACACATTTACCTCTGGATCGGTTGAGTTAATGATATCAAATATTGGATGACCCACTGGTACTATATCTGGAAAAAACATCCATGGGTGCTTTTGGCTTACGGTTAACATCAGTTCTAGAGGAATTTCCATTATTACCTAAGGAAATTGAGAACAAAAACACATTAATACCAAAAACAAGCCATCGAAACTGAACACTTAATCAACAACTAAGGACAGTGAAACCATCATAGACACTGACACTAAATTCGGCATTGTGCATCTAGCTTGACAGACTGCAATGAATTAATAACTCACTCTAGCCCGGCGAAGTGGTTCCACATCCTTTGAAGCATAAACCCCAAACCCATCTGGCCCTTCCTTAAATTCGATTCCATATGCTCTCATACTTCTAACATACCCTATCTTGTAGAAATCGGGGTCCGCTGGCTCCAACTGCAGGTATTAGAAGATAAAGGCATGATCTTTCGTCTTAGTAACGAATCGAAAACAAGAAAATCAATCCTTATTTAAAGGGCATACGTAGAACAGAACAATATAGCTCCATTTGGATTGAATTACATACAAAATATGCTGTTCTGATTTCTTATGAACATAAAGCACTTGAACATACACATATTCTTACAATTTAAAACTTGGGAAGATTCAGTTATCAGTAGTTAACCAAATGAAACCTTAAACAATATGAAAATTGCTGAAGTTTCTAATTTCTATCTCTACACTTTCTTAGCAACCAACAGAAAGTAGTGGGAGAATGGGTAGATTACCTCAGAGGGAGAGTCCTCATCTTTGGGAGGCTGAAAGAGAGAAAATGGAGGAGCCTCCGTGGCTGCTTTTGCTTTGATGGGTTGAAAGCGAACGCCTTTTTCTGTGTCTTTTGTGGGGGAATAGCTTCTGGGTCTTGGGGAGCATCCATTGTTGGAACCTCTAAACTGCTTCTTCACATATACATCAAAATTAATAACACAGAAAAATATGAAAAATAAGAGAGAGAGAGAGAGAGAGAGAGAGAGAGAGAGAGAGAGACCAGTGGATTGGAGATGAGACAGTGGGAGGGGTGATGGAGAGGAAGAGAAGAGGCCATCGGAGAGAAGAGACGACAGAGATTTAGGATTGAAACTCCAACGACATAGTTGATAGCAGCAACAGGGAAGCGAAGGAGCAGCAGGAACAAGAGTGAAGTAGGAGTCTGGGCAGAACGTTATCCACTTTGACAGTCTCCGCCTCTGTTCAGTGTTTTTACTTTTAACCGCAGAGAGTACGAGAAAAGACATGTTTTGCGCTTTCTTTTTCTTTTACCGTACCATCTTTGTTTTTGTGGTAACTTAAACCAAAAGTTCCTTATTCTTCATTTTAACAAAAAATTCATATTTTTACAATAAAAAGTTAATTCTAATACTATTTATTTTATCTTTTATTTTATCTTTATTGTTAAAATTCAAAGTTTTCAAGTTTGTATATTAGTTTTCCTTTGTTTTTTTTTTTGGTCTGGAATTATTGGAAATTTTTTCCAATTTGGTTCTGCCAATTTGCCTTCGGTTGTGAATTTTAACTAATTTTCAGTTGGTTTTTAAAACTTGAGTAGGCAAAAATAACATTAATTTGACGGAGAAATTGATAGATTATTGGTAAGCGCAAATTGAAATATATTTATATAAAAGAATGAGATTGATTGAAATAATTAGATAACTGGATTTAAAACTGGGGGGCGTGGAATGATCATCTCAAATTGGGGGGAGTTGGAATCATAATTAGGAATGATCGGGGTGGTTTTGTGGCAGCGGCAACGAGAAGGTACGATCATATTTTTCTCCTCTTCAAGCGGAAGTGATGGCAGCCAGAGACGATTTAATTTTGGCGATGCAAAAGGGACTTCACAACTTTACTATTGAAAGCGATTCTCTTCATATTGTTGTCACTTTTGTGACACTTCTTTTAATCT
Organism: Malus domestica; assembly: GCF_042453785.1. Lineage (NCBI taxonomy): Eukaryota > Viridiplantae > Streptophyta > Magnoliopsida > Rosales > Rosaceae > Malus > Malus domestica. The sequence goes on along the minus strand of NC_091670.1, from coordinate 34,343,621 downwards.
GTTTGTGATTGGGAATATCATTGAAGACACGAAGGCGTTAATAGAAACGGTTGCTGGAGTTTCTTATACCCATGTCCATCGTCAAGCCAATGGCATTGCTCATCGTCTAGTGCGTACCGCTCTTCTCTCGAGAAATAATTGTAAGTGGGATGAGGTCCCTCTAGATCTCATTACAGATTTATTAGTTGAGGAAACTGGAATGCAATTGTTATCTCTTCGTATTCTCTCGGAACTTCTAATGAAATGTATCGTCTTTGATCAAAAAAAAAAAAAAAAAACCATTAAAATGCTTAATCTTGTATAATGGCAAGAAGCGCATGTCGACGTAATTTCAAAGATTTCATTTGTATAAACATAAATTTGAAAAAAAAATCAAAATCAAAAAATTGAAAAGTCAAAATCTTGTCACGAAATTGAGTCACCCAAAAATTTGATTTATTTGTTTAATGTTATAAAAATGTAAAAGTTATAGAGAGATAACCTTTATTCGGGATAGGAACGAAGCAGTTGCAGAGTATTATACCAACACAAGCTGTTGCAGAGGAAGTAATGTATATTATTGCTCTTAGATATTTTCTTTTCCTTTTTTCTCTCTGCTTTGTTGAACATTCGTAAAGCTCTATTTATAGAGCATCACCATGGAAACAAACAAAAACACTGTTAAACATATGACATGTTTACTGTATGCATGTGGGCATACATATTATACTATTTACAACATTTAATATTTTGTTACACAAACCATTTTCATTGGGCAAATTTTTTTTTCATGTATTACATGATTTAATGTGAAAACATAGTCAAATGTCTCATTTTACCCACCTTTGTTGTCTATTACATTCTCTGAGCCAAAGTTTTCATTTTTCACAAACGCTGTCGTTTTCTATTCCGCCTCTAAAGTCAGAGTTTATTTGCAACTTGCTCATATAAGTTTCCATAATTTGTCAATTCTCTCATTTTCCCTACATTTCTTGACACAACTGTCCCTTGTGTACATAGTTAATTCCTTCCAATATCTCACCTTTAATCCAAGTCCCCATTGGCCAACCCCACCAATCCAAAGCATAGATTCTCGTAACAAATTAAGTAAAGTCATAAGCTTGATTAGAAAAATCATCTAAAATTCAAACGTTTTGAGTAGACGGAAGAACCTAAACAATTACCAACAAAAGTACCAAGCAATTAAAAGTTAAAAGGTGCACGACACGAGTTGGTCCGACACACTCAATCTTCTCGCTGGTAATTGTTCAAGTTCGTCTGCCCACTTAAAAGTGCTTGAATTTTTGCGGATTTTTTGTAATCAAGCTTATGACTTTACATAGTAGCAATCAAAAGTTTTGATTTTGATTTTGGTTAATTTATTTGATTTCTTAATGTTTGTGATGAGAATCTGTGCTTTGGATTGGTGGGCGTGGCAATTGGGCGACTGGGATTTTAATAAGAAACAACTTTCCCACCCATAATCCCCGCCTCTCCGAAAGCACCAAACCCTTTTCAGTTTTTTTTTTTTTGGTAAACTTAACGCTAAACCAAGAGATATGAACCAAAATTGGAGTTCTAAACATCAATTACTCTGAAACATTGTCGGAAAATCAAAATCTCAACGAAATTTCCGGGCTTTTCGGCAACGAAATCGCATCTTGATTTGAGATGTTCAGGTTTCAGACCTTAAGAGCAACAACTGAGAGTGCATTTCAACTATCAGGCGTGTTTTTTGTTTTTGGGTGAGGATGTGGGGTGGCTTCAGAAGAATGAGGGAAAAAGATGGAATTTTCGAGAAAGTTTTTGAATGTGAGGTGTTTTCATAAAATTGTGGGGTGTGTGTATAAAATAACCCTAATTTAACTAAAAAGCTTACTAGAGTTGAAAGGTGGTACACATGGCCGCCAATAAGATGCATGGTGAAGTTAATATGAGTGAGCAAAAATGCACTCAAAAATGAAACAAGCCTATATAACCACTAGCTACCAAATGATACTTTTGTTATATATATATATATGTAATTCTTAATTTCATGCTTTATTTGTCGATTAATTTTCATGGATTTGGTATTTACTTTGCACGATAATTGTCAAGCATATGATGGTTATTCATGAATACAAAACAATCCAAAACCTTCACTCACAAGTCACAAGAATATGATGAGCTATTGATTTTGTAAATTATATTTAGAAGAAGAAATACATATTACACACACAACTTTCTCCTTTTCTGTCTTATTTTATTTTTCTCTTATATATGTATGTCGTTATAATTTCATATATATATATATATATATTGATCCTTCTTTTTCCTCAAACCAAAATTTACATCTGAGCACTTTTATCTACACACAGAAAAGAGTGGTATGGGAAGAAAATCTCCTGCATACGTACATACAGAAATCTCCCAAATTCATCCTATACTATCGTGTACTGTATCCGAACGTCTTTTCCTGATTTACCTATGAGCTAGTAAATGGAGTCAAGTATCCGCAGGGAGCGTCTCGCGGATGCCCTTGACCGGAATAGGTTGTTTAGCTTGTGTTTCTGCAGATAGCAGTAACATTTTTAAGGACAAACTGTTAACAAGAAAGAAGACTGCTTATAAAGGCAAAGAATTTGTTACCTTATACTGAGCCTTGTCGTAGGGGTTCTGAGTCGGCGGTATGTACTTGACTGGCCTGCTGGCTGTCCAGAGGCATGTATTGCGACATGATAGCCATGATCTCGGAGTCCATGTAAGACTGCAAGTGAAAGCAAAATTTTGTAACAAGGGTCGAGTTCCTAATTTAATAAACAAATTAACCAGTACAGATATATAGAGCTCGCCAAGGGAGAACATACTCGAAGCCTGTATTTGTAGAAGATGTAACCAGCTAGGCCAACAGCCGACACAGCCGCGAGGACCATGAAAGTTAAAAACCAGGCAAATCTCGATCCATGTCTCTCTGCATTTAAATGGATGAACAATTATTAGACATACGTCTTGCAGGATTGCAAATATACCCACTATCAACGTTGTCGAGTGACAATCAACAATTAATTAGTGATTACGACCCAGATGTGATGTCTTACCAATACAAGTATCCTGCTCCTTCATGTACAGCTGACCTCCCTTACATTTGCAGTTGTACCCGCCCCAAGTGTTCTTACAGCTGCAGCCATCACACTGACAAGCAGTACGCGCCTTGCATTCATCAACATCTGATGCACAGTAAAAAGGAATGGAAGAAGGAATGAAAACATGATTTACGAATATAAATCACACAGGAAGAAATTAATGACCATCCCCTGAAACAGTAAGAAAATTATTCTTTGATAGTTATTGGTCACACTGGAACTCAAATCACCTTCGCATTTATGACCGTCCCCATGAAAGCCTTGTGGACATTTGCAGCCGGATAACTCAGAGTTCTGTTTGTATACCGAAAGGGAAAAAAATCAATTTTGATAAGAACAAATGTGGAGTTTTGTGGTCTAAGCACTTGAAACAGAAAGAGAACTCTATTAAAAAAAATGGAGAGAACGACTAATAAAGTGAAAGATTATGATAAAGATCACTGAACTGAGCATGCCGAGAAATGCAATCCATTTCTAGATTCTGACCAGCAACCTCCATTGTTTATCGCACATCTTGCAGGTCCGAAAGCTGCCAAGAAAAATGTAAATGTTTTAGGAGTAACTCTCTTCCAAAACCACATGTTTTAATAAAGGGGAGAATTTTGCTGCATTTTAATAAATCGAGGATCTACCATCACAAGATGTATAACCATCGCCTCTATACTGAACACCGTTCACTAGAGGGCACTCGCAAACTCTTCCCCTAAATGTGTCCTGAGAAAAGGAACCAATTAGCATGGAGTTAAAATTTGTGATGCACATAGGAACTTTTCATAGGTGGCATCAACCATAAACGTCAAATGTAAAATTTTCTGCATACCTTGCAAGCAGTTATATTAGATTGGCTGTCCTGCCAACAGCCACCATTCCTCTCAAGGCACTCATTTGTCTCAAGTTCTGTTGAAATAACACGGTGGATTGGGAGGGAGAAGGGAGAGGAACACGAAAAGACATCAGTACGCTATTCAATCATCAAGAAACAGATATGAAACGGAATAGACTGGAAAGTGAAATAAGAACACCAACCTCCACTCAAACAAATGGGAGGATCAGTCGTCTCCTTAAATCCAGCACATACGGCCTTTAGCACAGCAGTTCTCTCTAATTTTCCTTCAGATCAGTTAAATAACAAACTTCAGGATTCTGATTTAGTATAAAAAATTTCAACGAATGAAATGAATGGTTTCTGGCAATAGCTTAAACGAAATCAATCAAGATTAATAGTTATGTCCATGAGTAACAGGACGAACTGTAACAAAGAAGTGAATACAGAATGGCGCGAAAGTTGTGACAAACCTCGAAACTGAGCATTGTTAATAACCAATGTCGGCAAGATGGTAATGTCACCACGAGATCCTTTTCCTACCTAAATATAACAAAAAGAAAAGGAAAAATGAGATAACCCTGTTGCTAAATTAAAAAAGCCAATTGTACAAATCCATTTTGCCTATGCATCTTTGTAAACATTGTGGTTTTGAAATATATGTACAGTAAGCATGTATGACCTGGATTTCTTGTTCGGCTTTGAGCACTGCATTCTCGACATCATCTTCAGGATTACCCATACAATTTGTTATCTTGTCAACAGGCAAATCTGCAACAATCAGATTAAAGCTATTAAAGCCCGAAAACATGCATTTTTTCTGTACACATTACGCAGAAATGGCAAAACATGCGATTTACCAAGTGATTTCATGACATCCTCGGCGCATTCTTTGCTATACTTCTTTTCTTTCATGGAACATCTGATATGGAAGTCTGTCACATAATCCCACCAAACCCATGACCGGCCGCTCTCATTGGCAACTCTATGCACACAAAGCTGCCTCAAGTTCTCATACACCACATCCTTCCCTTGGTACCCCTCTCCTAAATCTCTCTCAGGATCTGGTGCACAATATCTCCCATGGTTTATGCATTGAGACTTGCACTGAGTTGTGAGGACAAATGCGTGAGGACAATACCAAGTTATATAATGTGGAGTGAAGAGCGTGTAACCCCCTCTCTCCAGAATTTGAGCATGACCCTTGAAATTTTTCACAAAAGCCATTTGCTCATCACAACGAGCCCCACACTCGTCGTTGCTGTTTGTCCAGAACTCGTATTCAACTCTTTGATCGGGGTGTGGCACTGACTCTCTCCAGTCTAGTTTCACCACAACATCTTCCTTGTTCTTTACTGCTTCCTTCAAGCTATCACCAAAAGCTTTATCTATCAAAGCTGACGGAATTCCAATCTTCTCTATGTAACCATCTGCATCATTGCTCTCTTCCGGGGAATCCATTGTTATTAGAGGCTCTTCAATGTTATCTGCCACTAAAACGGCTGAGGCTCCAGCCTGTTGAGCATTCCACACCTTCAAAGCAAAGTAGCAACCTACAAGTGCAATAGCAAAAAGTTCAAACTACAATCCCAATAGAACTGTTTTTCTGGTCAACATAAGACTCGGTTAGAATTCAGTCTGTCACTTACACACAGTATACACAAGGTTAAGTTTGACGAGAAATTCTACCATACAACCGGGGTTATATACCCGCTTCTCTCAATCTCTCACATCATGTGATGAGAGAGATAGACCGGGATACTAGAATTTGCTCCTCTTGGCACAGAGGGACTACTAAATACAAAGAAGCCAATATCTACTTTACATCTATTGAACAGTTAAGCTAAAGCCAAAAAGAAATTTAGAGGAAGACTGGTAAGAGACTTTTGATAAGTCGATTCAAATAGAAGGAAAAGTGGAAGGACAGGGGACAAAGCAGAGCAAACACATGAAGGTACGCTCAAATCCACGATCTCCTAAAAAGCATCCGAATTACGAAAAAGAAAAGAAAAAAAAAACGCATCTTCATATGCAAAAATGTCTACCAATTTCATTTCTAGGCACACTCTTTTGAACTTGCATCTTCATCAATCAAATTCTTAACAAAGATGGAAAATGATCTCAAGCCAACCCACTAAGACATTTTTTTGCTACAATCAAAATTGGGAGAGGGGATTTGAAAACACGACTCTGTAAAAGCTCTTAATCACTTGAGTTATAAACCGCCTTGCTCGGACTTTTAGATTTAATAAATGCGTAAAGAAATTATTGATTGATTGATTTACCTCCGCGATCAAGAACAACAATGGAGGAGCGAGAATTTTTCGACTTGAAAGGCTTGTCACCCTCAAAAGCTTCACACCCGGAAGACCCTTTTTCAGGATAGACAACAGCACCCACCAAGGAGCCGCCATAGTCCGGCAGCCCAAAGTTGCCGATAGCTCCGTCGTGCTTCGAGCGCAAGCTCATTGGATACAGAACCCTAACGCTTCCCGTCTCCACCACAAACCTTGCATGCACATGGTTCTCAAAAAATGATAATAACACCACGAAAAAAGCTGCGAGCTTTGGGAGAAAAGCCATGCAAGCAAAGATTTTTCGCTTTCCTCTGCGTTTTTTTGGGGAATTGAGAAGCGGGTTTTCTGTGTTTTGGGGGTTTGAGAGCAAGAGAAGGTGGAGGTGGAAGAAAATGGGGGCGTGTCTTTGAATGGACCTCGCAACGGTATACGGGTGGAGGGAGAGTGGAAGAAGACTAGATAATAAGGAAGGTTTTGGTTGGTTTGGTTCACAGAGGGAGAGAGATTGTTTGTCGTGTAAGAAGAGGGTTCAACTTTCTCTTTCAATCTCTAACGTAAAGGAAACGACTGGTGAGAGAGAAGGAGGGTGGTTGACTGTGTCGTTGGAACCACTTCTACTGCTAGGAATCTTGGCATGGTAGAGAAGAGACCGGGAAAGAGAAGGCATACAAATTTTAACATGAATTTTAAGTCGTTAATTACTTAATTCTTTGATTGGAGAAAAATGTGTCTTGGTTGATAAATGTTTATTTAAACTTTATTTACTTCATTTTGAAGGTACTTATTAATGTTAAACATAAAAAACTAACACATTCTCTGATAGTAAAGATTAGAACATTTTTTTTTTTAATGAAACAATGATAATGAATTAGACAAGTCGAACTACCCATAAGGCTAGTTATCAGACTACATTATGGATGAACGATAATTTATTTAATTGGTGTGGGTGGAATTCATATAGGAACCGTAAATCTATGACCCTTCTCTTTTATATAAATATGAACAAATCTATGATATTATAGACTTATTGTTGAAATTGAAATTCGCATGATATATGACGTTAATATAGATGAATGATAAATTTATATTTTAAAATGTATTTTAAATAAAATATATATAATAATCGAATTAGTAACATGCGCAGCAGTTAATGCCACCCCATATGAAAGGAAGTGAGATTGAAAGATGTGATCAATACTTTATATAATTAGCAAGTTTCATTTATGTAGCTAAAAAAATGCATGACACTTGCATGCACGAGTTCAACCTCTTTTATATAAATATATAATTATCAATGTTATCATTATATATTTAACTATAAATCTTTTGTCCTTTCAAAACTAATCTCCATTCGGAACTTACATTTACGTGCTTTGAAAACTTCAAGATTCAACAATGAAAGCACACCAAGCTAAGCAATGTATACGGTATATGAGAGAGACTTCCCATTAATTAATTAATTAAACTAGTTTTATATGAGGTAATCAATGTTAGACTTTTTTAGCAATATGAATATTCATATTTAAAGCACAGTGAAGCAAGCATATTAAAATTTTTATGTGTTAGGTGCAACTATATTGGATGATGTTTTGAATATGTAATCACACTAATATGTTTGTAAAATTACTTTAAACTTTTGGTATCAGCTTAACCAAGTCATATTTAATGCGGGGCAAGTAAAGGCTGAGTAGAAAATTAAATTGACATTTTAAATTTGAGAATGATTTACGTATCCATTTTGTACTTTTCGCACACTATCGGCTTATGATTTGCATAAACTAATGGTTGTACAAAATAAAAATAAAATGTGCAGAAATTATATCTCTAATTTACTTTAAGCCCTCAATCCAATATAATTTGTTACTCTTCTGTTCTCATTTTGATTATCTTTATTTTTCACAAATTTCTGGATGTGATTTCTCATCCATATAGAATCATAAAAACCTAATTTTCTAATCATTATTTCTCTCAATTGAAGCAAAAATAATGTGACAACAATTACTTGTTCTAAATTTTCCATTTTCCTAAGTCAAGTTTGTAACCATATTTTCTGCAGAACGGGTCAATTGGACAAGGAGAAGAAAGAAAATATAGGATAAGAGGAAGACTTGACTTAAAAATTGTACATCTCAAGTCTTCTGTAGAATGGTCAAGAAAAATGGCTGACCTAAAAAGGCAAGTTAGAGTGCTTAAGGGGGCAAAGAAGGTAAAACACACATAATAAGCAAAAGATCATAAAATTCTATGAGCCTATTGGGGGGAGGCCAGTTCCAACGACTGTGATGTACTCTTATCATAATTGTATGTTTAATCCTTTTCTTCTTTTCTACTTCACGAAGTCTAAGGTTGCATAATTAAATTAAGCCACAGCGGAGCCATTTCAAATCTCCTTCCACGTAGTTAAGATTATTTATTTCCAGCGGCTGAACTTTTTGGGTTTCTTCGGCCTTTGCTTTGCCTTTTTTTCGTTTATTTGAGCAATATTCTAATCTAACACAAGAGGACTATAGCTCGAGTCGAGTAGTTACGAGCATTCACAACACTACAAGAAGAAAAAAAAAACCCACAGGAGAATGATAATTTCAACGATCGTCCATAACAACGCTACTCGAACTCAAAAGTTAAAAAATGGGGAACTTTAACGAAAAGCCGTCGGTACTATTTACTTTAACGAAAAACCACATTTTTACACTAAAAAATCAATCATGGTACTTTTCACTTTACCCTTTATTTTATTTTTATCGTTAAAACTCAAAGTTTTAAAGTCATTTTCATTAGTTTTCCTTAAAAAATATGACAAGGGCTCTAGATTAAATTTTCAGAAGGTAACTCTCATATATATTCTATAAAATAAACCCGAATTACAAGACAACCTTAAAGATACTGTTATCCCAATAAGCTACAATCAGGCATTGATCTTCTCATAGAGTTAAATGTGACGCTTTTTGGCCTTCTTCTCCCACCAGCAGGTTCAGTGCAGCTATTCTTTGATTGATCGCATCCATGTCCATTTCTATTAGAACAAGACAACATCCAGATGGTTAAACTTGAAAACCAAGGACAGATAAAATAATTGATCGATGCTGAGTAGCAAGAAAATAATATGCCAATGAAATTACTATGCATAATATGATCGTAAAATGTGCAGGCATATCCAGTCCCCATCTATTTGTTTGATTGTCTAAGTTCCTATGGTATTACGAGCCTCAGTTCCGAACCATATATTCTGCTGAAAAGGTCAAATGTTCAGGGAGAATAGTACTAAACAAAAAGCCAGGATATGGAATCAGAGCTAGACTTGACTTAAAAATGTCTACATCTCAATTAATTCTCCTCAAGAATAGTCAATGGGGAATGAAATTACAAGGCAACTTTGAGTGCTTAAAGCGACAAAGAACTTAAAATAAAATCTTTAAATTTAACCGACTTACCCACTGCATGCATCTCATTGGACAAAGAGATCGTTGGTCAACTTCATTGATCGATCGTGATGTTCTTTTATCACAATTGCTTATATGCTTAATCCTTTTCTTCTTTTCAATTACACCGTCGTGTTTGTTACTTGCATTGGTATAGCTTTCATTTCTTCCGGATGCAACTAAACCCAACAGTCCAACAAGCCTAAGGTTGTCTGTAATCAAGTTGACTAAGTTAAAGAGCAACTCCACCCCTGTCAAATTGCCCAAGCAATTACTATGTATTGGGCTAAGGTAATTATTGCCTTAGTGAACAGTAACGGCCTCAATCTCTAAAATGATTTGTTAAGACAATTTGTATTACAATACTATTTTTTATAAAATAATAAAAGATAATTTTATGTTTAATTTCGGATGTAATTTTTAATCAATTTCGTCCCGTCACATGTTATTATCTGGATAGATTTTCAAGTAGACTTTTAACCAATCTCTTAGCATCATGTTTCATGATCCTGTATTTTTATAATTTTTAATTTAATTTTCTGATTTTTTTATAATTTTTAACTAATTTTTATCAAACTTTGTTAATTGGATCATTGGGTTACATTTGTTTTGCAATCCAACAGCACATATTGTGCCATGTCACCAACAGTAAATTTGAATTTTATTTTCTGATTTTTCTTTATTTATTAGCAATTTTCTTGGGATGGAGTTGCTCTAAAGCGGCATGTTTCCTCCTTTGCACTTCATCTTTGAATTTCTTTTAAGCACTGTCCTCAAATGAGTTCAGGGCCGAAGGGGTAGAGGAAGACCTAGGAAAACTTTGGAAGAGACTCTAAGAAAAGACTTAGAGTACTTGGATCTAACGGAGGACATGACACAAAACCGAGCGCAATGGCGTTCTAGGATTCATATAGCCGACCCCACTTAGTGGGAAAAGGCTTTGTTGTTGTTGTTGTTGTACTGTCCTCAAATGAGTTCCCCCCCCCCCCAAAAAAAACCTCGTATTACCCTATAAATAAGGAACAAGGCCCTCTCCAATACACTAAAAATTAAGTCCCTAAAGTATAAAGACTCGTCAAATACATGAGGCAAGACCTCGGACATAGTAACTGTATGGGGACGGAACTAGTGGAGCCCAATGGGAGTTTTGAGTGGGAGGTTCACCCACATGAAAGTTGTGGTGCAGCTACTTCTCTATTTCCTTCACACGCGCAGGTGTCCAAATACTCGCTAGATGGTTGCTAAGCCATCTGCATGCATGGGTCCCGCAGCGCACAAGTCAAATTAACTAAAAAAAATTAGAGAAATTGATGAAAATGATTTGAAAATTTTGAATTTTAAAGATAAGGACAAAATAAAAGGTAAATGAATAGTACCAGGATTGACTTTTTAGTGTAAAAATATGATTTTTCGTTAAAGTAAACAGTACCGAAAACTTTTCGTTAAAATTCTCAAAAAAATTAGCTTCCAATGAAATTATCAAATATAATTATATAAACCTCAAATTCAAGGTCTATACAATAGAAATTCTATTGGAGACAATATACCTCTACTGAGACAAAAATTATCTTTAAATTCCTAGATGAGTCCTCAAGGGTGCGTTTTGTACGTGGGACGGGACGGGACGGAACGAGGCGTTCCGTCCCGCGTTTGGTGCGCCAAAAATGGGTGGAATGGGTTGTTCCACGGGACAGATTTTGGGTGTTTTTGCGTCCCACCTCCCCCCCTGGAACGGGTTTGTTCCACGTCTGTGGAACACAATGTTTTACCATTTTAAGACAAATATACCCCATGTCTTTTTCAAAAATTACACCTTCGTTCCGTCCCGTCCCGTCCCGTTTCGTCCAGTCCCGTCTGCGTACCAAACGCACCCCAAAAGTCTTTTTATTTTTCTGCTGTTTTTTTAATCTTCGGGAAATTGGTTGTGGGGTTTCCGCCTTTTTGGGGGTTTGAGAGCTACAAGAGGTAAAAGAAAACGGCGGCATACCAAATTGATTGATTCCAGTTTTTTTTAGATATTTTAACGAAACATTTCTGGTACTGTTCACTTTTAACGAAAATTTATGTTTTTATATTTTTTTCTGGTACAACTACACATTTATTTGTCATTTTTCATTAAAATTAAAGTTTTTATAAACTTTTTGTTAGTTTTCCTTTAAATTAGATTAGAATACCACATGAAAAAACCCAAAAGTTAAACTTATAGAACCAAATTTAAAAGAGAGTTGTATCTCAAGTGTTTGCGCACAGAGGCGTCAGAACAAAATGGCATTAACAATTTGGATCCCTAGAGAATAAGGGTAATTTCAACACAAGATCATCCAAAAGTGCCGCTTAAATCCAAAGTTAACATATGACATGTGCTCGATTACAATTTTCAGATGACAACTCTCAAATATCTATAAAATAAGACCCGAATACAAGACGGCCTTAAAGACAACGTTATCACATTGGGCTACAACCGGGCATTCTGATCTTCTCTCAAAGAGTTAAATATGACGCCTCTTTACCTTTCCTCCCTTGCCGTGGCGCCTTCTTTTGCCCACCTTGAACACCCTTTTGGATTTCTTACATACCCCACCAGCAGGCTTCAATGCAGCTATTCTTTCATTGACAGCATCCATGTCCACATCTATTCGAAGAATACATCCAGACGGTTAAACTTGAAAATAGCCGACAGATAAAAAATTGATGCTGAGTAGCTAGAAAGTACTATATGTCAATAACATTGCAAATTGCTATGCATCTCAACAAGAACACTCAAACTTGATAAATCAAGTCTTGCCTGCATACTATAAACATAAAAGATGCAGGCATCATACAATTACATTTATGAATAAGAACATTAGAATACAACCTAAACAATAACAAAAAGTACTCGCTTAAAAATTCTTCGGAAAATGAGCTAGCCAAATGTGTGATCGACAGAATGTATATTATTAATTAATTATGCTACACACCCATGTTGCCAGTAATTCCCGCCAAATGACCTACTCTTTTATCTCGCTTAAGAAACTTTCTGAAGACACGAGTTGGTTAAAGTTAGAGCAGATATCCAACACCAAGGGATGCAGAAACAAAAATTCTACGTAGCTTGAAATAAACTGCTGAAACAAGGCACCCCGGCCCAATCTAATTCTAGTTGTTTGTTTGCCTATTTGTTCATTCTACGTTACAAGTGAATTCAGACTACCTGTATTAACCAAGCATCGGAATCATGCTGTAAACTGAAATTTAATTCCAAGAAAGTTTCATACTAAAAGTAAAAGCTTCTGCCTATTGTTTAAGCCAGCTAACTCACTTCTCAAATAGTATCTTTCGGAAATATAAACCTAGTCTAGTTATTTTTACAACCAAAAGATCACTCTTCACAAGAAGTCCAATTTATATACTTTGTAAAGAAATTGTGGGACTGAAAAGAATTTTTGTTTTTTCCTTTTGTTGCTGATTAAATTTCAGTTTTTTCCCCTAAATTATAATTCCATCAGAAAACATGTACTATCTGTCAATCTTTGGATGCATATATGGTAAGAGCTAGCAATAAAAGACCTTTTTTTTAAGTAAATTATAGCAATGATCCTTCACCTTTAACTCAATTGGAACATAGATCCCTCAACTAAAAATTCATTATCATTGGTCTCTCAACTTTAATCCAATTGGAGAAATGGGCCCCTCAACTTTTAACCCAATTGGAGGAATGATCCCTCAACTTTAACCTAATTGTAGCAATGGTCATTCCAACATAACTCAGTTTAACAAAATTATGACGAATTTGACAAAAAAGACCATAGCTCCACGTTTTGATGAGTTGAGGAACCCTAATTGTAGTAACGATCCTTCCAAAATAACTTATTTTGACAAAATTCTGACGAAGTTGACGAAAATGACCATAGCTACCCATTTTGATGAGTTGAGAGACCAATGGTAATGGATTTTTAGTTGAGGGACTGCAATTTGATTAAAGTTGAAGTGATATTGCTACAATTAACTTCTTTTTTTTCAATCAATATATATCGAAATATCACATTGCAAGAGCAGGGCGTCACAAAAAGCAAGCGGATTGATAAAATTCAAGCAAAACTAGCAAATGGGTATTAAAAACATGAAGAAAAACGGGTGGAACCACATAATTTCCAACAAATTAAGCACAAATTAGAACATGGGTAAGTGAATTTAGCACAAAGTTGAAATGGGTATCGAGCAAAAGAAAGCATACCCATGTTGCTTGTGGATGCGGAGGCGCCGTCAGTGGTGTTGACCTCCATAGCAGAGGTGGATTTAGGCGGGGGCCGTACGGGCAGCTTAGGGGCAGCGAGGGCAGCTTCCTGGGCAGCGAGCTTAGCTTCGTCTTTCTTGTCGTAGTAGGGCTCCACCATCTCTCTCCGAATGGCTCTCAGCCTCTTCTCTCTCTTGCATCTCATCGACTTCGCCATTCTGTCTGCACCGCCTTTGCCTCTCTTGCTCTTGGGTTTAGGGTTTTGCGAAATGCGAAAAGGGCGAAATTCGGATTTTACGTTTGATTTTATAGCTTCGGGAGAGCCCTATCGAGTTGGTTCCTTGGTTAGGGGTGGATTGGTCGTTTTAAGCTGTTCTTTTGAATTTCCCGTTTTAACCCTGAGTTTATTTATCAAAATGAAGTGATTTTCGCACTCATTTTCCCGTCTGCGCTCTTCGCTTTTTCTTAGCTTTAGGATTGAATAAGAGAAATTATTTTCACACACCCATTTATCCTATATGCCCAAGTTTATTTATGTCTCTTGAGTGTGAAAATCACTACTCACTAAAGATATCGATTTCAATGTCACTACGCCATTTCCTAAAATACCCTTACAATTTACCAGTAAAAGTTTGCCCAAAATTTGGGGATGGATGTGATTTGGTCATGTCTCGCATGATATCATACGAGTTGGTTGAGGGCAATGCACTAACAATTTAAGGAATAGTTTTTCCGTGTGACCATTACACCGTTACATAATATTATAATTCATCCATATTATAACTTGTGTGTATTATATCCTGAAATATAAACTTGTCGCTCACTAATATTATAACACGTAGGCTAATGACAATGTTACGCTCACAAACAAAATTTTCTCCAATTTAAAATGGGAGCCAAAAACGAATAAAACATAGATGATCGGTTAAGTGGGGACCAGAAAGAAAGAGAAAGGGAATTGAGAAGTTTATGGTGATCAATGGCCATAAATGTCGTAGTCTTCTTCCTTATCTACAGAACAAAAAATACACACACTAGAAAAACAATTCACATAGTATTAGACTTCCATTTTACCACTGAGGATTAAAATTATTTATTAAATTATATAAAAAATAAATAAGATGTTATATTAAGTCGGATTATATAAGCTTTGATCAATATTCGAATCTATGGATTATCAAACTGGGAATCTCAATTTATATCCAGTTAATTATATTGAATTCGGATCGGATCTTGATTAAAATCTGAATCCATATCTACATGTCACATGAAGATATTCCAAACTCCCCCCCCCCCCGGTACACCTAGCTTCCTTGATCTCCCGACCTCCCTCTCCCCAAAATCTCTCTGCTTGACCTCCCACTCCCAGGGATACTAAGATTTCAGTCCGGTAGCATGCGAGCTCGTTCATGGTGTGTGCAGTCCATTATATTTTTTTCGTTTATTTTTTTTTCTGGAATTCATGTGTTTCTTAGTCATTACCCCATATCAGGGCCGTCTCTAAGATTTTGAAGGCTCTGTGCGAAATTTGTAAAAGGGGCTCTCCTTAAGATAGTTTTAAGTTTTAAAAAAAGTATGACAATGAATTGATACTAGAAAACATTCACTTAAATCAAAACAAAGTCACTTAGTATTATGGTCTATTAGTATTCCTCTTCACTTGGAAGTGAGAGGTCTTAGGTTCAATTATCGTCAAAGGCGAATTTGAACCACATTATTGGTAGCCCATTGTGAGACTTAGCCCACTCTCCCACCCTCTTAGTGTAGTTAATATCGTTTGTTCAAAAAAATTAATAATAAAAACAAACTTTAGCACTCACTGATTGCATGTTTACAAGTGCCCTTAATGATAAGTAAAAATATCTACAAACATAACCTTCACTAAATAATCAATAACAATTTTATTTTTATGATAGGGCCCCTTCAAATTTGGGATCCTATGCGAATGCACATTTCGCTCCCCCTCAACGCCCCTTTGCCCCATATATATCTTTTTATGCTTTTTCATCAGTGAATAAATTAAATCCCAAGAAACTGAGCCACCTGCACAGTTCATAACTAATTTTAACGGAATTCTTTAAGCAATCTTTATTTTTCTTTCAGGTGATACTTTGCAAATCAGTAAAAGTTTATGTGGCATTGGTATAAAATTATAAATTTCCCCAACTTTCTTTGCAGTTTATGTTTCTCTGATCTTACGAAAGTCGAAAACCCTAACCCTATCAACGTTCTTTGGATACTGGTACCAAAAGTAAATATTGACGCAGCAGAATGGTACCAAAAAGATATCATCACCAAGTTGATCGTTCATGAAGAATTGTATTGATGATCTTCCTGACCCGTTGTTGGTTGAAACCCTTTGTCGACTTCCTTGCAGTAAAGTTGTTCTTCAGTGCACAAGTGTGTCGAAGCGTTGGTTCCATCTCATCTCTGATCCTTCTTTTGTTGGCCATTTTCTATGTCTCCAACGAAATCGACACAAGCCTATTCCAAGTACTCTAGCTGTATTTGCCTTTGGCGATAGGGAGGAGCGCAAAACTGAAGTCTTTACAACGTCCAACTCTCCAGTGTTCCAAACAAGCAATCTCTCTCTAAGTTTCCTCCCGGGTTTTGGTGATAAGAAGACGGAGAACCAATTGTGGTAGCTACATATAATGACTTGGTTTTGTGCTGCGCAACAGGTTGGGTTCAAGGGGATTACGACGTCTGCAATCCATACACCAAGCAATGGGTTGCTCTTCCTCCCACCCCTCCACTCCACAATGGTGAGATTGAATGTGTGATCCATACTATAACCACTCCTCTCAAGAAGACAGCAGCAGTACAAGTTTTGATATCATCCATCTTAATACTGCGTATAGGTGGACGATTGTGCGATTAATTCGGAATTGGTCAGAGGGCAGCTACCATGTGGAGATGATCTCTACTGAGACTAGTGGTGAATGGAAAGAGTTGGCTATGTCATTTAACCCACAGCAAATAAAACACATATGCGACAACGATGATTTGGATTTTACTCCATACGCAGCCAGTGCTCACAACGGAATGTTTTATTGGGTGCAGAATTTATCTGAATGTACATTGGAGTTGAATCCATTCCTTAGTAGTAGTGGTGATAATATTGCTAAATGCCGTTTCATTAAGGAGCCTGCGACTTTTTTTGGTGGACGAGTAAAGAATTGGTATCTAGGTGTCTACGGAGGGTGTCTGCGGATGTGCACGGTCGAATTGGGTGCTGATTATCCATTCAGTGTTTGGGAGCTGAAACTACAAGAGGCAAGTGAGGGAGATCAGAAATTTGAATGGTTTTTCGATAGAATTACCCTGCCTTTCGACGATATTCCTTTGTTTTCTGAACAGGTAAACAGAAGCTGCATGGTTGAGATTCTAAGATTCCACCCGAATAATCAAGATATCGTGTATTTCAAGTTCAATGAACACATTGTCATGAGCAACCTCCGTGGGGGAAGGTTAGAGTTAGAGATAGCTGCAAAGACTCAATATGATAGCTGTTCTTGGAGAGAGGCCTACGCATTTGCACTCCCATGGTGGCCGACGCCAATTCCTAGACTCTAGGAATTAATCTTTTTGGTTATGTTTGGTTGTTTGCTGGCTGTGCCTGCCTGTGTCCGTCTTGGTGGGTGTATGTGTTCTGGTTGTTTCTACTTTTTTTAGTAGTCAAATTAATAAAGGATGCAGATGAGTGTAATTCTTTTGATCCCATTGCGGTATTAGTGAAGAAACAAAGATATAGAATATGTACACTAAAACAACACCAAATCATTTCTGCAACCAAAAGTCAAAAAATGATAATTCCTGCTAATGCCTTTTTCTTTTTCCCTGATAACTGATACAATATGTACACTAAAACAACAATGATTGCCCTTAAGAAAGAAAAATTGTGGGAAAAAAAGGGGTGAAACGTCAACAAATTGGTTTGCAAGAAAGTACAAAATGTAACTCCTATGGTACGTTGAGGAGACAAATCCGATCAACCGTTTGCACGTGATACAGACAGCTTAAATTTGATCAATGTGCCGAAGGTCAGCGTTCATTTACCTGGAAAATTAGTATCGATATCAGTCATATCCTATCCACCATATCTCATCAGTATTTGAACTTGTAACAATCAAACCAGTTATTTTCCGAACAATGTATTATTGTCGCTCAAACAAGTAAACCATGTAATAATATTGAAAGCTCACCCCAAGTTAGGACAATCCAGGTAGATTTCATAACTTGCCCAAGGACCGATGGAATGTAAACTTTCTGCTATCCACTTCTAACCATACTAGATGCTCCGACCTTCCTCACACGTTGGTTGTTCATCAAATTCCTCACTTTTTCTGCATCATCCCACTTCCCACCCAAAGCATACAGATTCGAGAGAAGAGAATAAACCCCACCATCGTTCTCTGGTTTTACCATCTTCATGACCTGCTCAACCACTCGTTCTGCCATCTCAAACTGTTTATGCTCCTTACAAGCAGATAAAAAAGCAGTCCAAATAACGACATTGGGCTCAAGACTCATTTTCATAATAACCTCATAAGCTTCCTCTAACAGTCCTGCCTTGCCGTACAAATCAACCATGCATCCGTAATGATGTATTCTAGGCTCCAAGCCACTTTCTTCGATCATCTTGAAATATTTCCGGCCCTCCTCAACTAGTCCTGTATGCACACAAGCACTCAGAACTCCAGTAAAGGTCAGTTCATTAGCTCTTACACTGGCCTTTTGCATCATCTCAAACAAAGACAATGCTGCTTCGCTGTAGCCATGTTGTGCCGATCCACAAATCAAAGCGGTCCAAGTCATGACATTCCTTTCTTGCATCAATTCAAAAACCTGTGCAGCTCCCTTCAAAAACCCACACTTAGCATACATGTCAACCAATATCGTACCAATTTCCACATTCAATTCCCACCCGTTCTTAGCCATAAACCCATGAACTGATTTCCCCACCAACAAACCAAGAGAACCCAAGTGGGCACAACCCGATAAAATTGAGCCCGCACTCACTTGGTCAGGCTTCAAACCTTCATCCATCACCATATCCCGAAACAACGATAAACCACACTCATGCTTGCCATTGTTCACGTACGCAGCTATCATGGCGGACCACGACGCAACATCTCTCAACGGCATTTCCTCAAAAACCAAACGCGCTCTTTCCACATCCCCCGACCTCGAAAACCCCGCAATCATCGTGTTCCACGTGACCGTGTTCTTCTCAGGAATTTCATCGAACAGTAGGCATGCATCCACAAACGACACAACAACGTACGCATGGAGAAGTGAAGTGGCCACAAATACATGCGAGCAAAACCCAAGTTTGATTACATGGGCATGGAGGTGTTGAATGATTGCGTGGTTCTTCAACTGGGTACACGATTTTAGCGTAAAGAGGACGGAGAAGGTATCGAAAGGAATCGAATTTCGGTGCATTTGAGAGTAGATGTGCAGAGCATTGTGGGGGGAAGAAGCATTTCGGATAGCGGAAGCCCATGAATTGTAGGTTTTGAGAAAGCAACAGAAGGAGGCGTGGTATTTGCTTTTGGGTTTTATAAGATGGTTGGAGAGAGAGATGACGAGGGATTGCATGGCTTTGCTCGTAGATAGCGCGCGCTCCCTTGTGCATGCGGTATTGCCGTTTTAGTTGCTTGCAATTTTTTTATAAATTCAAACTAATCCCTAGCTAAAATGTACATTGCCTCGAAGACACCCGTCGATCAACCATAAGCATCGCAGTACGGCGGAAACTTGATTAGAGACAAAATGTCTAACATTTGCCTCACCAAAAATCCCTATGAAAGTCCTAAGGCCATCTCTAACCGAGGGCTGGCCAGATGGCTCGTTTTAGCCCTCTGGCCCTCCAATAAATTAATATTTTAATGAACAGTACATAGTCATATTTGTCTCCATCTCCAACTGATGGCCAAAGAGCCATAGGACTTGTTTTAGCGCTGTCACAAAAAACCGTCTCCAACCGAGGGTCAAACATAATTTATTATTTAATGTTGTTTCATGTTACTTAATTTAATTTAATGTTGTATAATGGCATAGGAAGTTATAGGAAAAAAATAGAATTTCAAAAAAATATGAAACAAATTTTGTAAAATAGATGTTATAGGAAATAAATTGGAATTTAAAAAAATATATATGAAACAAATTTTTTAAAATAGAAGTTATGGGAAAAAATGGAATTTAAAAAAAATATGAAAGTTATAGGAAAAATGGAATTTAAAAAAAATGAAAGTTATAGGAAAAAAATGGAATTTAAAAAAAATATGAAACAAATTTTGTAAAATATAAGTTATAGGAAAAAAAGGGAATTTAAACAAAACTATGAAACAAATTTTGTAAAATAGAAGTTATGGGAAAAAATGGAATTAAAAAAAAAATTGAAACAAAATTTGTAAAATAGAAGTTACAGGAAAAAATGGAATTTAAAAAAAAATATGAAACAAATTTTGTAAAATAGAAGTTATAGAAAAAAAGGTTTAAATTCATTAAAAAAAATTTGAATACAACGGCTAGTCAGCTAGCATTCATGTTGGTTATAACCGACAAGAATATATTTATATTAAATATAAATACATTCATGTTGGTTATATCTGACAGGAATACTTAGCCCCCTGGCCCAGCTAGGGCTAGCTAGATTGGGCCAACCCTTTGGCCCTTTCAGATTCTGTGGGGCCCACGAATCCTCTAGCCTAACCCTCGGTTGGAGACGATTTTCAGACTATTTTCGACCATCTGGCCTTCTAAACCCTTCGGTTAAAAATGGCCTAAGAATCCCTGTGAAAGTCACCTTATTATTAGGCTCCGTACCAGTTTGTTACATCTCCTCATACAAAGACAATGCTGCTCTACTGGAGCCACGTTCGGTTTTGCTGATCCGCATATCAATGCATTCCACGACCCGACGCCACATTTACACTTAGCATACGAGAGATTTTCTGTGCATTCAAAACACGAGGTAATATAATATGTATTAATATATAAGTGATGAGATACTTATATTAAAAATTTAACAATTTAAAAAATAAAATTTCTTTCTATTTATATAATGACATGTGGTGTAGGCACATTGAAAATTTTCTCCTTAACCTGCATGTCAACCAATGTAGTACCAAGTTTCACACTGAGCTCCCATTGGTTCTTGACCATTAACCCATGAACTGATTTCCCCAGCAACCACCCAAACAAGAGGATAAAACAGAGAATGCAATCCCTCAGACCTTCTCATTTACCATAGTCCGAAACAGCAATAAGATACGCTTTTGCGCGTACCCAATGATCATGGCAGACCATGAATGAAGTTAGAGGTGGCGGATTAAACTATAGAGTTGTTAATGGGTATTCATTAAAACTGATTTAGTTTGATTTCACCTAACATCACCGCTTAATGTGGTAATTTATCACCTCTACGTGAATTAATGTCTCTCACTTCACTTGCATCTCCTCATTTTGATTCCCCCCACATACACTATCGCTGCCTTTAAAAAGGTAGTCAGATAAAATGCAACACTTAATTTTAGGTTCTTCTTCCAATATATATCAACTGTGCAAACAATCATTCAAACTGAAAAATGATAGTTTGACAAGCGATAAGTATATATATTTATTTTATTCGTTCAACGTCTTAGCGGGTGTGTATATATATGTTTTAATTAAATTCACAAAATCAATCTACTCCAGCATTGCTATATAGGAAGTGACTAAGTGATAATTTCATTAATAAAAAAGAAAATACAATTTATGGCAAGGGGGACATGAAGCCTAATTAACCATGACAATGAAAGAAAGCCATGAAAAACAAGCAAACAAAATAACATCAATAAAAGAAAACCTATTGAAAATGATAGCTTGGAAGACACACATAATCTCAATAATAATTTGAAAAAATAAAAGTAGGAGGAGAATTTCACCAAAAAAGACCAGTTGAAGAGGTGCCATGATTTGCTAGAGCATCAACAACTTGATTACTTTCCCTACAAATGTGAGAAGACCGAAAATGAATTTGGGGAATTCGATGCAAACAGTTTCCCTACTCACCCTCAATTGCCAAGGCACCAACTGAGAAGAGCGCAAGAAATCAATAATCAAAGCAAAATGTACTTCCAACCAAATAATTAAGTATCTAGTCCCGAACTGAAGCCAAACCAATACTGCTAGTATTTTTTTACTTATTTTTTAATGTTTCGCTCTAGAAGTTAGATAAAAATTGCTTATGTGACTTAATGAATGGTAAAACTATTTCTAAATAAGTTGTAACGTTTTTCTTTATGAGCAAGCAAAAAATCTTGTGAAAACTCAACAATCTCATTTTTCACAAGAAAATATTACTCACACTTCCCCTTATCTGCAACATTATGTGCATGGTTGTGAGGAAACTAATCAAGTTACATCCAATAATCCAAATGAATCAATGTATCAGTTGGAGTACCATTCTTTTTTCCATGGCTAGCTGTAAGATAGCCATTACACGGTAGCTGTAAAGAACCAAAACAAAGCGTGGCCTCCTCAAAAATTCCAAAAAGTGGAACAGAACGTATACTATAGAGAGAGATTAATGTAACTAATAATTATTTTAATGGATATAATATATGTCAAGCAATCAATGGCTACTAGTCAAATTAGACAGCCAAGAGCATACATTCTCTTACACAATTAAGGTGTACTTTCGCATACAATATCTATTAATTAATTTGAAGTGTAAACTTTGATTATTCACTTGAACACTTCATATCCTTATCCTTTTTCCTTGTTTCTCCAAAGCTGAAACTATCATAACGTATTTCTGTCCTTTTAGTAGTTGTATCTGCCACTTCTGAGATCCCTCTCTCTCTATCTAAAACCCAATTAGTGTAGAATATTTATCCATATATAAGAAATCATCGTTTATGTCAATCAGTATTTCATGAAATTATTCTACTAGGCTTCTAGGTTTTGGGTCATGAGCTGTGATGTTTATCCTTCAGAGTTTTGTTAATCATGTTTACAAGACATTGGCAATTGCCAGCATAAGAAACCTACCTGCATGCATGCATGTCTAAAATATGGAGGTGGATTGTCTATCCTCCCATTTCCATACTCTTCTCATCTCCTCGTGTTTGTGTGGTCACGGTTAAGCCATGTCAACATTTTATATTGATTTTTTTTATAAAAATAATAAAACAAAAGGTAATAGGAATATAAAATGTTAACGTGACGTGATTTAATCGTGACCACACAAAATATGAGAGGATGAGAAGAGTATGGAAATGGGAGGGTAGACAATCCACCTCCGTTTACTCCCTAAAATTCAGAGCAACCCATATCATATAAATATAAAAGCATTAATCATAGGCATTCCGATCTTATATTCTCTTGCTGTTCTTGTGGTACACTTGTTTAGACCAGTAAGCCACCTCTACGTACCCAAATTCTTCACTGCATCCAATTGATAGGCACTGCAATATTGAGAATTCTTACCTAATCGTGAAGATTAATTCTAAATAAGAGGTAAGCTGCACATATTTTCCATTTTCCTTGTTGGCATGCGTTTTGACTTTCGAGTGCATAGATTATGTTTGTCAAGGTAATGTAATTGTATTTGTTCACAAGGTTTCTGTCCGTACAACCCCAAAAGGAAACAAGTGGGCAGAAGCACGCTACAAAGGGAGGCAAATTTTAGCCAATGACCCCTTGAAATACATATTGGGTAAAAAGAAGGTCAAAGAAGGTCACGAGAAGCCCTTAGAGTTAGCCCGAGTGGTGAATAAAGGTGGGACCGATAAGGATAACAATAAAATAGGTTTAGATTTGATTCTTATTAAAGACGAATTTGAATCACATATTGTAAATTCATTGTGAGTCTAAGCACACCCCTTCCCCTTTAAGGAAAGGGATCCCCATTTTTTTTTAATAAAAATGGGTATTAGTTGTGGAGTCAACACCACATCAAACTTTAACGATCCGAACCGTCTATTTTTCATGTTGCACCTCATAGATCATCCTTGCAAAGTATTAGCCAAATCAAAAATGTTTAAGATATCTAATTGAGTTCAAAGAAATTAACAAATACTTTGTTATATAAGAAACAATGAAATTTTGTCTTGATAATTAAATAGGCAAATGTTTTCAGATTGAATTGAATTTTTGTAAGGATGATCTATGAAACGAGATTTACAAAATAGACGGTTCAGATCGTTGAAGTTCGATGTAGAGTGAACCCCACACCTAATCCTCATTTTTTGAAAAAAATGAAAATCCCTTTGAATAAAAGGCCTGTATATATATGTGTGTGTGTAGAATGTAATAAAATAAAGTCATTAAAATAGTGATATTCAAAGGGATAATTAAGTAACAAGATAAAGAAAGATAGCAAACCACGCTTTATGACTGTAGCAGAAAATAATCATGTATGTATTATGTGCAGGTTCAATCACACCAATTCCTTTCCTTCTTAACAACTAATTACTATTTATTAAAAAATTAAATACAAAAAGGTTATGAAAAGGAGCGAGGGCAAGAAATTTATAAATTAATAATAGGAGTGATGAACACTAATATATTACATTGATAATTTTACTAGTGGGGATAATCAACTTGTTTTGCCTTTTGCATAACTTTCTTCAAAGTTATGATAATCAAAACACAAGGCCAAAAAAAGAAACAGATGATTATAGAAACTGTCGGTAAGAATCAGATTACTATATGCGCAGAAAGATTATAATGGACTGCTGGTCCATATCATTCTTGTTAGATATTAGTGATGATCATAGGATATTTCATTTGACTCTTAAACATGGGATCTAAAAAGCTTAATCTCCTGTCTTCCAAAAAAAAGCTTAATCTCCTTAATTACCCAGCTTGAGCATCATGCATATTTGTGCAACTCCAAATTAAAGTTAGACAAAGAACAGTGGGTGATGAGTCAACACATAACAACAAATGAAGAAAAGGGAAAAGTTGGGATTGGACTTGGGGAATTATGATGGAAGAGATTCTTAATTTTCGGATATATCCTTATGAATCTATAACACTCATTACGTGATGCTGACACATAATAACTTTATAGACTCATAGAGATATATACTTCCGGAGACATAAGAGCCATTAATAAGTTAAGAAATAAATTGTTTTAATCAATAGACAACGGCCTGAGAAAGATACAAGGCAAATGCATAAAACACTTCAGCGCCCCTCTCGATCGTTCTGATGAGGGATGATCTCTGATCTGTTCAGCCATGTGAAAACATGCAGGTTATACAACTATTTGGTTTTGATTAAATTATAATGTGAATTATATGTTCTTTTGATCTCTGAGTTGTTTAATCTAATCTTTACATATTTCTCTTTCTAGCTAGTAAACCTTTCTAATTTCTTGGCTACTCATGCAAACGAATTTCTTTCACCCTTATGAATCTTGTTGGATCAGTATTATATTACTCAAGCTTAATTTGGTTTATTAAGCAGACTAATTACTTCACTTTAGCTTGGTGTTCTGACATGTGCTATTTCATGTTCGACAAGACAAAGGGACTTTTCCAATTTCTGTACTAAACAAGAAAAAGTTATCGTTGCCCTCAGTGTAATGGTCTCTTAGGGGGCCAACGGAGACAATTTTGACAATAATAGAAGGTGGAAAGATGTATTGGCTGGTTTAATATAGTATGTTTGTTCTTTAATTTTTTGCTTTTCCACGTGATTTCCTCCTAAAGAAAATTAGTTTATGAGGGAAAACGATTAATTAATTAAGTTTTAAACAAAAGGATAATTAGGGAAAGTAAGGTAGCAAGGGACGGGTGAAAGACGCTGAAAGGAGACATATCCAATCATCATCTTCTTCGTTGATACCAAGAAATTATGATTGAAATCTTCAAGCAACGGTTGAGTGAAGCAAGGATGTATGTCAAATGCAGCCTATTCCGATTTACAAATTATAAGACGTAAATGGCATAAAAATGTATACATATATAGAAATGTTTGTGTGGAAGGAAATGATGTAGTTAGCTTTAAATCATTAGGCTTCCCACTAATGACCATTAATTATATATAAATCTATTCATTCCAAATAGTATGATTCAATTATATATGTTTCTATGTTTGATAAAGATGTGGTTTCATCATGACGTTTGGGAAAGAGAGTTTGTCAAAATTTCATTATAAAATTTAAAGAAAAACGCAAAGAAGATCAAAATCAAACGTTTAATTAACCTAGGGGTAAAGTAATTACTTTTTATATTGTTTTTTACAGTTTCTTAAACTTGCATCTTTTAACTATGTTTGCTGGGAATCACTTCAATCCTTCCTTCAATAATTTATTTATATACAGAAATGATGATATTATTGACACTTTAAAAAAATCGTTCTGCGCACTCTTCTAAGTGTTATTCCTCTCTTATAATTTTACATATTTCAAGTGCAGAATGAAATTTGGGAATACTAATAACA
This sequence comes from Malus domestica, assembly GCF_042453785.1. NCBI lineage: Eukaryota > Viridiplantae > Streptophyta > Magnoliopsida > Rosales > Rosaceae > Malus > Malus domestica. Next base: position 34,317,321 of record NC_091670.1, on the reverse strand, counting down.
ATTTTTCAATAGAAAAAAAATATTCTCATAATATGTAAGGCCCTTGAAGCTTAAGTGATCAAAGAGCCTTTAGCCATAAGGTCCTATATTCCATTTCCTTAGATACATAATATATATATCATACTTTGATCACATTATACCACAATTGATGTGTATTTGAAATATATTTACGGAAGTGATTTCCTCCGCATGCTTTTATTCTTCTTTCACACTTTTTTTTTTAATTTTTTTTAGAAGAATTACATAAATATGCATGTGCAGAAGAAGAAAAAGAGTGTGGGAGATCATTTTTCTGTATCAGTGTGATTAGAGATAAAATATGATCCTCACTAATTGCAATATTACTCCACAAATCAAACAGTTCATTTTAAGGAGGACCATGCTTTGAAATTTCTTAGTTCATTTTAAGAAGGACCATGCTCTGTAATTTCTTACTCATCAAGTAAGATTCAAACTATTATTAAAGAAAAGTAACATTCAAGTTAATTGAGACCCATTTAGTTGAATGAGATAGGTTAGGAAGCTACCAAAACACTCAAAGAGAGACTCAGACTCAGTGGTCCTCTCTCTCTTCTCTCTCTCTCTCTCTCTCTATTACAATAAGATGTTTACCTTTTTTCTAAAATTGGATGTTTAAGAAACATACTAAACATATTTAAGGTAAACGAGCCACATCCAAACTAGATGACAATCCATGGTGTGTGTGCTAATTAATATTGAAAGAGCCTGAGGATCGACAGAAAAGGATGGGCCATACCTGTTGCAGCAAACAGAAAGTTAAGAGAGGACTGTGGTCTCCTGAAGAAGATGAGAAGCTGTTGAATCACATCAACACCTATGGCCATGGTTCATGGAGCTCTGTCCCAGAACTAGCTGGTACGTATATTTCCGTAGCCATCAATTACTTTTATCAATATTCTCTCAGCAGAGATATGGGCACTTAGCCAAATTGACTAGAGTATGTTTCCTTCTCCACATACCAGTTTGAAAACTCTATCCTCATAATTTCAACAACGTCGTTTTGTGATCTTGTTCCATTGTTAATTGCAGGTTTGGAGAGGTGTGGAAAGAGTTGCAGATTGAGGTGGATAAACTATTTGCGACCAGATCTCAAGAGGGGTTCATTTTCTGAGATAGAAGAGAGAACCATCGTTGAAGTTCATAGGATTTTAGGCAACAAATGGGCTCAGATAGCCAAGCATTTGCCAGGTAGAACAGACAATGAGGTCAAGAATTTTTGGAACTCATGCATCAAGAAGAAGCTCATTGCACAAGGTTTTGATCCCAACACCCACAATCTTCTCCCTTCTTCCAAAGCTAACCCTAGTAACATCAACAACAACAACAATAATAATATTCATGCATGCAATATGTTTTCTCCATCTTCTTTTTTCTCTGTAAATTCTTCACATGTCTCAGCAGATGCTTCCATAGACATATTGGAAGCAGCTTATCTCACATTACCTTCTACTTCGTCTCCAAATGCAAATCACGAAAGCTCACCCATATCAACCTATGAATTCCAAAACCCTAATATGGTTTGGAGTGAATTCCAAAACCCTAATATGGTTTGGAGTACTACTCCAGTCCAAGAGCAAATTAATCCAAATTTTTTAACAGAGTCCATGGAGATAAATAGTGTTCCAACAATCTCCACTTCTCACTCGTATCCAATATCAGAGCTTGAAAATATTGTAAATGAGAGCTTTCAACCCATAACTAAATCCACAAACCCAGAAGACATACAATTGCAGTCACAACAGGAGGAGGCTTGTGAAGTGGTGGAAGATGAGGAGACAAACATGGACGTTTCATTTGGAAGCTCTAACTTTGATATGAATTTTATGGAGTCTACAGCATTGCCTTGTGGAATGTATAATTACCAACTGAGTCCAATGGATCAACTTGCATGGAATGGTTAGACATTCTGGGACTTCTCTTTTAGCAATTTGACTTTTCCATTTTTTGGGTTGGGGGTCTTTTACATTTTGTTTTATATTTGTAATTTTATTTTGAGACTCTATTGTGCAATAATTTTTTATATAACGTTATTTTTACACTAAGGGAGTGAATGAATTAGTTTCGAACTGACAACACTATATTTACATTAAAAAGTGAATGAATAAATTAATTTCAAACTCGCAATCTACAGTATTAATTGACTCTACTGTGCAAATAATAATTGTTGACTTAAGAGTACTTTTTTTATTTTTATAAATTCTTTGCTAAAATCATCGTGCAGTTAGCCAATGAAGACCATTATTATGTTGACAAAACGTGAAGGACGCACCACCACTATAGGGACTGCGTGCATTCCACTCGAGTTTGGACCATGCTGCATCTAGATACTATAATTAAATTGCCTTTAATTTTTTTTATTTTCTAATCAGCTCATGAGTGGAATATGAGAATTCGAGCTCAAAATTTATTTTCAAAGAGAAACATCATTAGATTATAAACTAGTTCATTAACTTAGAAATTTATTCAAGTGATGAGGGCCTAGCTCTAGTGTTTGGAGGAAATTAAAGACCTGATCAAGTTGATCCCATGGAGCTATTGCCCTAGAGCATGCAACATGGCTGCCCCATCGAGTGGCTCGCGCGTGCTGCAGTTTCTCTCTCAACCATACTTTGTATTTGGTTCAAATCTAACCGTACGTCTTGGCTTTCTTCTGTTCTTTATGTAAGTAATAGTTGACAGTTGAAAGGGTTGTGGTGCTTTCTTCTTTGCCTTGGGTTTGTCACATTAGGTTTTTCCAAAATAAGGTCCTCACTAAAGTTATTGTAGCTAGCTAACTGACCCAAATGTTAGTTTGGTTAGTCACCACTTCCGACAATACTTACAATCTTTTTTATTCTCTTGAAGCCCACAATCAATGTAATTTTATAATTTTTAATGATCAACCAAAATTTAACTCTCTCTCTTCTCCTAACTAAATCCAATTAGTTATTGTTCATCGTCAACTCATTTTTAGAAGAGTAATGCTACATTTACCATATATTTGTACTATTTTTCTAATAAAGGTAGAATCTACCATCATATGTAAGTCTCATATCTAACAGAGAGATAGTACAAATATGTGGTAAGAATAACATTTTTGTTTTTAAAAACAAAAAAAATAAAGATTGCCATCTATTGAGGCTTCGGGTGGTCATCATCCCGGATACTTCCTTGCTAACGTTTATCGCTCAAAACATATTTCGTGTTTGCAGTGGCGAATTAAGATTTGATCATTGGGAGTTCGTAGTGTTAAATGTGTAAGTTTTTTTTTTAATATAAATAGAGTGCGAAGTGCACAAAAAAATTTAGTTTATTCAATGAGGCATTTCGTCAAACACTGGGCTTGTTGTCGCCAGTCAAACTATGTTGCGCACATGTCAACAGATATCGACATATGCGAAACAATTTGATGAGTGTTATCGAGAGAATTTGTCGAGTGTTGTCGATGCCTGAGTAATGCCGAGATATATGCATAGCAGACATTACATCAAACACTTGGTGAACATAAAAAGAACCATACCAAACATTCGAAGGATTGTCAGAAGAACTTTCACATGTATATTTCTCAGGATCTGGGTGGTCCTAGTACCACCTTGATTCCAATGGACATCCGCCACTACGTGTATAACCTAGTATGTTACAAAGTATCTTATACACATAGAATAACTTATACATCAAAGCATAATAAAATTTTCGAATTCCCCAAAAAAGTTGGGTTATGATCGTTTAATCTATCGGATCATTTCTTGTTCTAATCTTTACTCACCTCATCTTTAGAAATTTTCTTGGAGGTTGATGATTGACCACCCTGTGGAGCCAAAAATATTCACTAGGCGACACGTGGATTTTTGGACAAAATAGGACAAAAATACCCTGGAGGCATACCGGGTCTCCTACACGCGAGCAGTGGAGAATCATCCATCAACTAAGTCAGGAGTACCCAAAATGGGTAACAATTCAAAACCTATTTCATATATGTTTTTACCTCATTTTTTCCTTATTCAATTAGCCATTTATTTCAAACATTCCATAACATCCTCATCTTTCCCATTTTCCTTATTAAAATAATCATTCATTTTTATAACCACCCATTTATTATTTTCATATTTAATTAGCCAATAAATTGGCAAATTAAACATGAAATTAACCCCCACAAAAACCCTATGGCTGGCTACTATTATTCAAATAGGGCAAACCCTAACTCTATAAATAAACACATATTCTCACCAAAAATTCATTCCAACTCTCTCACAAAAAATCACAAATACTCTAAACACTATTTCTCTCTAAAATTCTAACTTTGGCATCGGAGGTTCTTCGGCCAAAGCCCCCCCATTCATCGTGGGCGCGTGAGGCTCTTGGCCTTAACCTAAGGTGCTAGTTGTTTTGTAGGTGCAAAATCGTCCAAGATCGAAGAGGAGAAAATTTGCATCCACAAATTGGTGCTTTCATTGAGAGTTGAAATCCATACTCGTAGAAGACTCTCGCACAAAAAGTGAAAATTCTAATGTTCAAGAAATGGGATTGCGGGGATCCGTGAGGCTAAATGCGACAATAAGGGGAGCGGCATCATCATCACGAGCTTCCACCATGGGAACCACCGTGGTGGCTACCTCGGTAGCCACCCGCGGCGAGGTCCATGGTGCCTTCACCACGGCCACCATGGGAACCACCGCGGTGGCTACTTCGGTAGCCACTCGTGCCGAGGTCCATGGAACCTTCACCACGGCCCGGAGATCCGTGAGGCAAAATGCGACAATAAGGGAAGCGGCATCATCACCACAAGCTTCTACCATGGGAACCACCGTGGTGGCTACCTCGGTAGCCACCCGCGGCGAGGTCCATGGTGCCTTCACCACGGCCACCATGGGAACCACCGCGATGGCTACTTCGGTAGCCACTCGTGGCGAGGTCCATGGAGCCTTCACCACGGCCCGAGCCGTGCCATCCAAGGCTCACGGTATCAAGACCACAAGCAACCCATTCTCACGGCCCAACTTGCTCCTGCCGAGCAGCCTGCTCTCGTGACCCAGCCTGCTCCCGACGAGCAGCCCACTCCCGTGGCCCAGCCTGCTTTCATCGAGCAGCCCACTCCGGTGGCCCAGCCTGCTCCTGCCAAGCAGCCTGCTCCCGTGGCCCAGCCTGCTCCTGCCAAGCAGCCTGCTCTCGTGACCCAGCCTGCTCCCGACGAGCAACCCACTCCCGTGGCCCAGCCTGCTCCTGCCAAGCAGCCTGCTCTCGTGACTCAGCCTGCTCCCGACGAGCAACCCACTCTCACGGCCCAGCCTGCTCCCGTGGCTTTCCAAGCAGCCCAAGTCGGCCCAAGACTATCTCAACCATCCGGACCTACCATCAAGCCGGGGGCATTCTCACCACATTTTTTCACGGATTTGACATTTCCCAACTCAAATCTCGCGCCTGGAGTCTACCACCTTTCCACTACCCAAGGAGGCGCATTCCTTCCAAGCTCTTCCAATCCAAATGGCGAACAACACTTGTCTCGACAAGTCATAGAGTTGACGAGCGCCCTTGCACAATAGACAACTTTGGTGAATCAACTTTTGCAACGCATCGGGATCCAACGTGCCCCGGACGAGGTATCCCGAAGTAGGACAAGGGCAGACGAACCTTTCCAGCAGCGTCCCAGCAAGCAGCCATTCGACCAGCCACGAGCTGAACGTTCAGGCAGTGTACATTCCCGATTGGGCCCCCGAAATAGTGTATACTCCCGTCTTAGCGCGCGGAGGAGCGTGTACTCTCGACTAGGCCCACGGATGAGCATACATTCACGGTTGGGGTCACACTCCGATAGTCAACATGAGCAACCTTCCGGACAAAGTGTTCATTCGCGGCTAAGCCCACAAGAAGCATCATCCACCTCACATCAGAGTATGCAGCACGACGGACGGAGAGAAGCAGTCACTCAATCCAGCTTAAGTTCAACCAGCAGCCTGCGAAGAACTCGCTCGCCTGCTAGAAACGCACCACATGCACTACATCTGCGGCGTAGACGAGCCAAACACATGGAAGAGCAGCCTAGACCAGCAAGTCATGGCTGGGGGCAGCCGAGAGCTCCGCTACCCCAACAAAGGCAAATTCAGGAAGAAGTAGAGAGACTCTTGACCAAACGATTGCATGATTTCCAACGCAACGAGGTCACCGACGATGCACTACGACGGAACATGACCAACATAAGCAGGTCACCCTTCACAGGACGAGATCGAGCAGGCAGAGCCTCCACGAGAGTTCAGCATGCCACATTTCACATTTTTCAAAGGGGATGAAGACCCGGAGAGACACTTAAAGCGCTACCGAAGCGCAGTGATCCTTTATCGAAACAATGATGAGCTTATGTGCAAGATATTCGCCACCACTCTACAAGGCGAGGCGCAAGATTGGTTCTACACCCTGCCGCCACAATCCATCCGGAATTTCTACGAACTTTCTTTGGTTTTCACCAAAGAATATTCATCCTATCGCTCGATCAAAAAGAAATCTGATCATTTGTTCAACGTCAAGAAGAACCCAAATGAGTCACTTCACGACTATGTGAGGAGGTTCAAAGTAGAGAAGGCAAAAATAGTCGGATGCAACGACTCGATAGCTAGAGCAGCCTTCCAAAAAGGACTTCCAGCAGACCACCCGCTATTCAGAAAATTGATCATGAAAGAAGATCTAACTCTGGCAGACTCTTTTGCTTTAGCAGAGAAGCATGCACTTTGGGATGAGGCTCGCCAATGCATATTCAAGGACTTGAAAAAGTACCCGACATCACCTCCCTAGAAGCAGCGGAGGACTTATTCGCATGTTTGACGGTATCTAAAGTAGCAATAAGCTCTACCATCATGCGAGAAGAGATGGGGGCCCGACTACCTGTATTCCACAGTTACCTGTATTCTACAGTTCAAAAGCTCTCCTCGATGTTATTAAAAATTCAAAAGCTAACTTTGGCGATAGTTGTTGCAACCCAGAAGCACAAGTTTTACTTTCAAACGCATGCAATCATCCTAATGACGTACTATTCTGCCCAATCCAAACGCGCGACGATAAAGGCGTAGACCCTAGCGGATGTAAAGTTTTCTGACGAACGCAACACTGGAAGGACACACTCGAAAGCAAGTTTTGTCCTCGTCACCCTAAAAGATTCTACATAGGAGCAACATGTACCGGCAGTTGAGTACCATTTCTTGCTGCGCATCACACGGCCCTAGCCGACCCTTGCTCAATGATTCAACTCTAGAGTGGCCCAATACCAGCAGTTGAGCATCTCCTGTTGCGTATGACATGGCCTCATCTCCACAGCTCCCTACTGCGTCTTCACGCCGAGCCTAGGTGACGCAACAGAGCGGCCCAACGATGCCTCAAAAGTAGCCGAGCACACTCTAGCTGCGCCTACTCCACCCTATGGAGACTTCTGGCATTTGCATGTCGACGACGCAGAAAAACCTTCATCATTGCCGGCAGAGAAGGCTCCAAAAAGATGGATCCCATCTGGGAAGGTCCGTACAAGATCAGCAAAGTAGGGGGCAAGAGTAATTACACCCTCACCACCATGAAGCGGTAAAAAGATTGAAAAGAAATGGATGGCCTACAATCTGAAGAAGTACCATGTGTGACCTCCCGCTACATCAAAACCCGAAGACTCAATAAGCTCGACGGGCACCACCTCACAAGCTGAGGACTATCCAGTTGTTATGCAGTTCCTACCTTACAGCTAAAGTTCTCGTTCGTTTCACTCGTTTTTCAATGAGGAATTTAGAAGTAATCACAACTTAGCTTGGCTGCATGCTTACAACAACTAATCACTCCTGCACTTCAAAAGAAGACTGCGCCCTTCTTAGGGACTCATCGCAGGAATTGCGCCCCCCAAGGGACCAACCATGCTCTCCAGTGCGAGAGGGTAAACCAATTCTCCGACACCCATATGGGTTAGCTCTCCAAGACGGGAGGATAAACTTTACACTCCGAATATCCAGACGTGGATGAGTCTGGCTGCCCTAGTATAACTAGATGCACGATGGCTTGCGACGGGATTCCTAGAAGTAGCCGCAATGGTCTTTTTCAAGGCTTAGCTAACTGAAGGATTTTGGGTCTCTTGGCCTAATCCGTGGGGAACCGGGCCCTAGAGACGGAGAGGGCACATTACGCAGTACATCCGATGGACGGTTGCCCTGGAATCCTAAAGCTGCTACCGAGTGCACTAAGGTAGCCTACGGATTCCGGAAGACTGCCTATGGCTTGCCCTTCGAGCAGTGAAGCCGCACTAGACTTATACAACCGCACATTCTTGTGAAAAGTTAAACAAGCTAGCGCGCATATACGAAGTTTTATCCACTGCCGACATGCTACGTAGTCGATAAGCTTCACCTCTGCCAAGCGCGGAACAACCTACACCAAGTCCTAAAGTGTTGTGATACTTGCTACGCAACCTACGGAATTGAAGAAAGTCAAGGTTAACAGCCTAGTGGTTACGCGGACTTGTTTGCTTCTGTAAGTAAGGCATCCGGCTGCCAACCCTATGGCTAACAACTTTGCAAAGTTCTACACCAACACCTACGGCTGCATAGGCTACGCAAGTTTGTCTGCTTATAAAAAAGTAGCATGCCTGCCACTGGTCTATCAAGTCTAAAGGTTAGGGCATGAACAAAAGAAGTGAGATGAAGAAAAACGAAGGAAAACATGTTTATAAACAACTAGCAAAGGCCGAAGGAGTTCAAGCAAAACAAAAGCTACAAGGAAAAACAAAGAAAATCCTAAAGGCTACCTAAAATACTACACTACAGCAGCTTGGACATCCCACGACTACTCGGTCGCCACACTTTCAACAGCCGTAACGCTCTTAGCAGCGGCATCATCCGACGCTTCACCCCTGGCTGCCCCAGTCTGGGCACTAACTTCTCCAACTACTTCACCAATGGAAGCCTTAAAAGTAAAAGCAAGCAAGTCTTCCGAAGAAATGGAGAAGGTCTTAAAACCTCAAGCCCATCATTCTCACCCTTCAGCTGCTCATTCTTCTTAAGCAGACTAACATGGACGCGCTGCAGCTCATCCACTACCTTCTTAGCATAAGTAGCGAAACGAAGCTCAGAAATTGCAAGCTTAAGATCTTGAATCTAAGGCGAATCAATCTCAGCAGCAAAGGGAGTAGGCTTTGGCGCCACTTTAGCAGCAGAGTCCACCTTACCACTCTTCATAATAGCAAGTCTCTACAAAGGTGAACCGGACTTGGCTCCCAAAGAACGTCCTGGTACAGACTTCGGCACTGGGGGCATGATAAAACCTTTACGCTGAGCAATCTTATCCAAAATTGTACTAGCCATTCTCAACATGGAAGACGCCACATGCTTAGATCTAGCAGCCTTATTTTTCTTCCCATTAGAAGAAGTCATGTCAATCACATACCTTTCGGTAGCAAGCGGACCCTCATGAGCAGCAGAAGAAGTCTTCAGTTTTTTTTTAACTAGGCATCTCATGAGCAGGCGGGGAAGATCTATTCTTTCCATCTTCATTCATAGTAAGCTCCACGACAGCGATCAAACGAGCCAATGCATCCGCCTTGATCCTCTTTACCTCATCTTTCTGGAGCAGCCCACATTTCTTTCAGCAAAGAAGACTAAGCAGCCAACGACATTCATGGTACTCAGCAAGGGAGCTCAACCCAGCATTCCAGCAGGCAGAAGGCCTGCATGCCCAACATTCCAGCATTCCATGAGACCCGTAATCTCCTCATTTCTCTCAATCGCCAGCCTGGCCCGAGTCAAGTCCAAGAGCCCAAAGGACATTAGCCATGCGGCTCGCCTAGCACTGCGCCCCAGCGCCACAATCCGCGACCCCAGCCGCACAAGCTGCCCTTGGCTCAAGCCAAGCCAAGTCTGCCCAAGCAGTGGTCCCTGCCACGACATCTCCTCGGCCCATGCCGAGCCAACTCCTGGCCCCTGCCAGCCGACGTACTGCACCACCCCGACGGCTGCCCCGCAATAGCACTAATCCAAGAAGAAGGCAAGAAAAATTAAATTTTTCTTACATCGGTGCAGCACGGAGAAGATGAAGAAATCAACGAAAGACGGTCCTTTGCACGGGCAAGATGTAGAAGATTGCTAGAGGAGGGGGAACAAATATCCTCTAACTTTCTCTCTCTTGTGGGGTAGAATAAATTGCTCTCCAAAGTTGATTTAATAACCCACTTAAGGTGGACTTAAATAGGCTTTGAGAGAAGTTTATTTCCCTTTCCTAGAAGGGCCTAATTTCCAATTAAAGAGAGAATCAACATCAAAATAAGAAGCAATCCTACGTTTCCTAAAGCAAGAAGATCTCTACACCTGCTGCCCTTTCCTACGAGCAGCCCAACAGGTGTGGGGGCATTTGTGGAGCCAAAAATATTCACTAGGCGACACGTAGATTTTTGGACAAAATAGGACAAAAATACCCTGGAGGCATACCGGGTCTCCTACACGCGAGCAGTGGAGAATCATCCATCAACCAAGTCAGGAGTACCCAAAATGGGTAACAATTCAAAACCTATTTCATATATGTTTTTACCTCATTTTTTCCTTATTCAATTAGCCATTTATTTCAAACATTCCATAACATCCTCATCTTTCCCATTTTCCTTATTAAAATAATCATTCATTTTTATAACCACCCATTTATTATTTTCATATTTAATTAGCCAATAAATTGGCAAATTAAACATGAAATTAACCCCCACAAAAACCCTATGGCTGGCTACTATTATTCAAATAGGGCAAACCCTAACTCTATAAATAAACACATATTCTCACCAAAAATTCATTCCAACTCTCTCACAAAAAATCACAAATACTCTAAACACTATTTCTCTCTAAAATTCTAACTTTGGCATCGGAGGTTCTTCGGCCAAAACCCCCCCCCATTCATCGTGGGGGCGTGAGGCTCTTGGCCTTAACCTAAGGTGCTAGTTGTTTTGTAGGTGCAAAATCGTCCAAGATCGAAGAGGAGAAAATTTGCATCCACACACCCCATTTGACTAATCCAGTTGTTTAAGTTAACCAAGATAAAATGAGTTGATGATGAAAAATTGGTCGTTTCTGTTTTTCACCTTCATTTTGTTATGAACTGATGAAATTGACATGAAAAAAGTTGGTAGGTGCAAGTCACGTGATCAAACTTACCAAAATCATAGACAAAAATTTATGTAAGTGACGTTTTGTCCAAAGATTTTAAGTCTAAGTAATTAACCGTAATTGTTGACCTTAAAAACTACCAAGTCTACGTGGCGCGCAGACCGAATAATTAGTAAGTTAACTACGTCCTTCGGTTGTATGCAGGGCGTGTCAACTCGTCGGCCGAGCTCGGTCGAGGAGTAAAATTTGTTGATATTGCGTTGGGTGCGCTGCTGACTTCTGAATCTCGCGACTGCGGCCAAGGAAGGAACTTGTCTCGGCCTTCGGGTTCTAGAGCCTGAAGACAAGGCTGCTAACTTAGAGAAGTTCAATATCAAATTCGGCTTTCAATGTGCCGAATGTAGTAACTTATAACACCTCATTTTGCCGAAAATGCTAATGAGATGACCTCGACCAATAAGGATCCGGAAATCCTTCTCGACCGAGACTTGGATAAATAACCAACCATCCTCGCCGCAGTGTTGTTGATGCCAACGGAAGATGCTGCGAGATCGGCTGATTCTACGACGACAGAGCTATCTATGCCGACTAAAGATATCACCGGTTGCTTTCACAGTGCTGTTGATGTGTCAACGAAAAGAGAAAATAAAAAAAAATCTCAAAGTTGTTGAGAGAGTTTGCGCAGGGTAGTTGTGTGTTGAATTGGAAGGGCCTCAAACGATGCACAACCTCCTCTATTTATAGCATCGGATATCTTCAAGGTCAAGTTAAAAACCTACCCGGATTAGGACTTCTTCTCCCAATCAAACTCCAACTCGACCAGTCCTTTTTCACTATACTTTTGAACCCAGTCCTATATCGAGCCAGATTCACTTCCGAGTTGTTAATCTCGTCGAGACTCCTCATTGCACCAGGATTCGACTCGTCTTGCAGCATGACTTAACCAACCCAGGTTTGGAAGCCCATGACCTAACCGATCCAAAACTAAACGATCCCTGATAACCTTGTCGTAAGGCCTTCTGGGCCGAGAATGATTCTCTACTCGGCCCACGCTGATATTTTGGGCCCAAACAATAATTTTTCTAGGAGTGGTGCTATCCGCACTTTTTCTTTTACTTCTCATACATTATTTGTTAGTTTTTGTTATTTGATCATCTGTTTTTGTTATTTGATCATCTCCAATACATTTAATTGGATGAAAAAAAGTGAAAAGCCATGTAAGTGTGAATAGCATCAACTTTTTGCACGTACAAGTGATAAAATAAAGATTTACAAATTCATTCTTTTATGCATGCTCACTTTCCTCAGAGAAAATCCCTCAATATTTGGATGATCCGACCCAACTTGGATTTGTGTGGACTAAAACAACAGCCTTCGGTCCAGGGCCCAGCCCAGTTTAATAGAATACCTTAAGATTTGGAGGCATATGGGACGGTCAATCTTCCAAATGAGGATCCTTTCCGAATCAAAGCGCATTTCGGAAATCTTACAATTATATGAATATATTGTATATTGTGCGATTAATTTTAGTTATATACTTTATATATTTAATTTTAAATAAAAAATTTATAATAATTTTTAACCGATGATGTATGATGAATAGACGTGAGGATATCTTCGGAATGAGATCCTCATTCCAATCTCCAACATTTTGTCTGCGCCACAGCGCCACCTCAGCAACCCGGATATCAACGGTTATGGTAGGGACTCGTGACCGTTTTCCATAAAGCCCTCCACCTTTTCGACACTTCCACCACCTTCCCCCCTTTTCTGCGCTAAACAACACAAAAGACACAGCAGCTTCAACGTTGCTCTCTGTTTCTCTGCAAAACCATGGCAGGAGGTACGATAAGATCTCATCCCTTCAACTTTTTCAGCTTTATTTTTGTGGGTTTTTTTCGAAACACTGATCAGATTATGAATTCGGGCTCTTCAGATCTTCCTGGGTTTTACTATGATGGGAGAAGAATAGGTACTTCCCACTCAAAGGCCCCATCCCGGGCTCTCGTCGTATGACTGCTTCTGCTTCTTCCAGAGCTCAGACGCCGGCCAAGGTACGCTGGTTGTTCTGCATTTGAACTTTGAACCCAAATTTTTTGCTTTTCCAGGTTTGCATGTTGTTAGCAGTTTTTCCTGTTTCAAAGTTTGTATCTTTGTTGTTTTTACTGTTTTTAAGCTTGACATTGCTCTGGATGTTTCTATTTTTTATGGGCTATCACTTGGATTTATGTTTTGTTGCTACTTGTGTTTTGGTTGGGGAGTTCACTTTTGTGTTCCAATTGCTTTGTTGAAGCTCTTTAGTTACTTATAGTGAGTTTTTCATGTCACACTAATGAGAGGTTACTTACAATTGTCATTAGAATCGAGCTAGTTCGAAAAAATTTATGGCTTGCTGGGAATTTTGTGTATTTAGTATTTACACCTTAGAGTTAGAGAATTGCTATTAGCACTCTAAAATGGCATGCCAAGAATTTCATGTCATACAGGATGAATATTTTGGTTTGTCGACTGCAGCTCCCATATTAAAACTTAGATAAATGGAGTGGTTAGCTGAGTAAAATCTGTTGCCGTTTAATTAGTTCGATAGCCGCAAGATCATGTCCTTGTAGTGATAATTTCTTTTGCTGTGGTTAGCATATTAATGACCTTAATCATAGATTAGTGTCCACTGTTGTAAGGTTGCAACTAAACTAGTGAATTTCTAGGCAGGCATCCCTTTTATTATATGTATTTTGCATCGTATTACTTATTGAACACATAGATGTAAAGTAGTTGTTTCTTCTCTGAGATTACCATAGCTTCTTATTCTCTGTTTTGTTATGCTTTTATTACGGTGATTTACATAATTGTCAAAATACTTGACTCTGGCTGTAATTCATCTTGCTGTAGGCGAACAACTCATGTAGGCGAACAAGTGTAAGAACTTCTAAGATGCTTCAGGCTAGGGAGTTATGCGGTAATCTCATTCCTTTCAATAAGGGAGGTGTAACTTCAATGAGGAATTCCAAAAGGCACAAGCATGCCATCCTGTGGTATGTTAATGTAGGCCTTCAGTTTAAGATTTTAAAGTTAAGTTTACCAATTAGCACATTATGATTTCCACCAATTTGTTTCCAGGTTTTACTTTCAGCTTGATTAGTGCCCTAATTCATACTGACAGATTTTTTTGTTCTTTTTTTATTAGGAATAGCATATATACCATTATTAGACGTAACAGTATACATTTAATTTCAAAATTTTACTGTAAGCCTCTGTGAGTCTATATTTGGCATGCAGGGCCAAGTTTAGAATCCAGCAACATATAGGTTGCAGCAGGAAACTTGCAACGTATAGGTTACAGCAGGAAACTTGCAACAAATGACGGCAGGAAATTGTAATTTGTTTTATTTTGGTGTTCTATGAATTGCAGGTGTGGAAGTATCAGGAAACAAAAAGAGTTAAGTGATGGTGCTTTGGGGCGGATTTGCATGAATTGCAGGTTTGGAAGTGTCGGCATCTTTTCTTATGCTGTGTAACACAGGTCTTTAGATATGCAACACTTGACAATCATTAATAAGAACATGAATGTTTTTAATGGTCCTTGCTTGAGCTGAATTCATTGTCATCTATATATACATTACCCTGTTCCTCTCAACACATCAGATATCTAGCAATCAACTAAAATTTTGCATTCCATGACTAGAGGTCCAATTTTTTTAAAGAGAAAGAACTGGGTTGATGCCTGGGTAGTAAGTAACCTCAGGGAAAAGGCGAAAACATCCAGATATGGTTTTTTTCTAAGGTTGCTGCTGCAACGATTTTGGTCAATGTCATTCTGATTAGTTCTTGTTTTTTTTTCAGGTGAAGCTTTACCACCAACGCCTAATCCAAAGAGGAGCTGTACAATCTTACGAGGGGCATGTGAATTCCGATACTCGTTTGCACTTTGCAGCTTGGAGTTGACCCATCTGAGAGATTTGTCATGTCAGGTGAATATTATTATTGCTTATGCCATTTATTTTGGGCAAGTTCTAGCCTTCGACGTTTTCTTATATATTTTTCTTTTAGGCGGAGAGGACTGCAATTTACGACTTTGAAGTATTAAGTCTGGTAAACTGCCTTTCGAGGATATATAAATTCTGTAACACAATCCCCTCAACTGGGTGCTGGCGAAGAGCTGAAAGTACATACTCTCTACTTCTCTTGTGCTCTCATTCTTCGTGCCATTCTCCCCATTTTATTGACCTCTGATTTTCTTCTAATCCGTAGGGTTTAAGGGAGATCAGGATGACAGGCCAAATTAGGAATGCCTTGATTCCAAAAGTGATGGTTTGGGTGCATGGATTGGATCACGGATCACAGGAATGACTATTTTACATGCGCTGACAAGTGTGAAAGGTGGAAAAATGCTCTCACAAAAGTTTTACAAATGTGCAAAGCTTGGGATTTCTTTTGATGCTCGAGTGTAGCAATCTTAATGCTCACCATGCCGAAGCCATTTATGGGCTCAAACACAAGGCAACGCTACTGTGAGGAGATATAAGAAGGCGCGATTGTTGGTCTTTGCCTTCCGAGGAGTTTTGTTTTTATTTCCTTTGTAGAGATACCAACAGGTAGATAGTGAGTCTGAAAATAGTACTTGTGTCGAGGTTTGTATCTCCGTTGTTTAAGAGTATTTACCGCACACTTAGGCCAAGGTTTGAATCCTCACTCTCCGCCTTTGGTCTCCCTTAACACCAAATGTAACAAAGAAAGTACTTTGTAAAATGATTGTGAAATTTAGTAAAGTGACAATGGTAATTATCATTATTTTTCTGAATTGTCCATTTTAGAACCAAGGAATTAAACTGTGACTATTCAATTTTCATTTCGTGTTTATAGCTCTGTATAATGAGAGATTGTCTCGCAATCATTTTATAGTCTAAATGGTGTCAACAATTAATTAATATTTGTCACTTGTAAAAATGTGAATCACTCGTTTAATTTGGTGAAATGGTTGCAAGAAAGAACCTTTGTTTGTCATGTATTAAAAAAGTAAAGCACTCGTTTATTTTGGTGGAATGGTTGCAAGAGAGAACTTTTTCGGTAGAAGACCATAGGGCAGGGATGACTTGCTAACACAGATGGAAAAATCACCCACCAAAGTAACACCAGCAATCAAGTCATCCAATAAAGAGATGAAAAGAATTGCTTGTCTCCTTTGAAAGAAAGAATTGCTTGTAATAAAGAAAGGTACGAAAAGACTCTGATGACTTTGATCAAAAGAGACAAGCAATTCTTTTCGTCTCTTTATTGGATGACTTGACTGCTGGTGTTATCTTTGGTGGGTGATTTTTCTTTCTCTGTGTTTTATACCCAAGATTTCTGCATTGGGCAGGGCTATACACACACATATATATATATATATATATATATATATAAAAGTGTATATATAGGGAAAGGGTTGCTTGAGTCTTGGACACAAAAGTTTTCTTATTAAAGTGATAAAATAAGTGATAATTAAGAGCTCACTCAATATCAAAAGTGAAGGCAGAATTATGCTTTGATTCCAAAGGGGAACCGCCTAATCTTCCTCCTCTAGACGATAACACCATCTCAGAGAGCGAGATGGGAAGAATCATTAGGAAACAATTATGTGTCTTTGTCTTTGACTTAAGCATGCTTTCTCAAAGGGTTCTTTGGGATGATGGAATATACCATTGCAGATATTTTCTCACTTTCCATTATATATTTCTCGTTCACATATATATAAAATAGCCAAATGACAAAAAGAGATTAAGAGATCATCTGCATTGCACAGAGAAATATAATTAAGCCCAACCATATTATCCATCCATTGAACAAATTTAGAATTGATTAATTTTTTAGTAGTTTTGATGGACGAGTAAGGAGATTTGAACTTAGAATTACCTCGTCTAACATTTTGTACAAGGGTAACAATAAACTGATAGTTGAAATGATAATTTATGAGTAGTTAGCTCAAACTTAAGGTTTCGTAGTTGTTCATCACATAAAAACAAATATGAAAAAATGAAGTTTCATATATAACAATAACATGGAGCACATGCATGACCACATTTTATGAAATTTTGAACAACATGCAGAGTTTGGTCAATCTTTTCCATGATTATTGAAGATCATGTAACCTTATTGCCAAAGTGCCAAGCAGCTCCACTCATAAGCAAACAAGAGCTAGTAGAAGAGGATAACTGCATGAGGTACGCGACGATGAAAACCACGCTTTCATGGTTCTGGTTCAGCAGCTTCAGCTTTTAAAAGGAAGAGACTTATCAAAGACTAATAAAGGGTATCGATGTAGTTCCAATCAAGCAACAAGGGTTATTTAGGGATATTCCCCTAAATTTAAAAAGAAACCCTTCTTCGTTCTTCACCATTGCTTTGGATGCCAGGTCTGTGTAACTTTACACGCAAAACAATGGGGGTTTTGGGGAGTGAGGATCCGGCTTTTTGTGGAGAGAATATGACTGGAACGAGTGATACATGACGTGTCACTATATCAATGGTGGAATATGTATGCTAAAAAGTTAATAACTTAAAAAATATAATTTCCTACCATTTATATAAAAACACGTGGTGTACCACCCATGTTCCCATCACAATGAAAATTTTCTCCTTTTTGTGGAGAAATTTTAGTTGTGATGAGAACACGGATGGTACACTACGTATTTTTATGCATGGTGAAAATTTTAATTTTTAAGTTATTAACCTTTTAATACACATAACCCACCATTTATAAAGAAACACGTGATGTACCACCTCGTGTGACGGTCACACTGAAAAATCTCTCTTTTTGTGAGGATCTCAGAGATCTTTCAATTTGATCTGTTTATCGTACATCGTGAGGATAGTTTTTGTCAGGTACTGTTTATATTCAATTTTAAATAAAAAAATTTACAATAATTTCTGACCGCACAATGTACGATAAACGGATGTAATTGAAGAATCTTTAAAATCCTCACAAAGTTTTGGGAACCTTTATTTTCCTTTTAAAAGAGAATTTTAACTAAAAACTCGCGGTACTGTTTACTTTAACGAAAAACCATATTGTTACACTAAAAAGTCAATCATGGTACTATTCACTTTACCCTTTATTTTGTCCTTATCGTTAAAACTCAAAGTTTTCAAGTCATTTTCATTAGTTTCCTTTTAATTTTGGGAGTTTTAACAAAACACTTCTGGTACTGTTCATTTTTAACGAAAAATTACATTTATACATTTTCCTGATACTATTCACTATACCTTTAAAAATAACTTTTCATTAAAAGAGATTTTTTTTTTTTTACTTTTCGTTAATTTTCATTTTAATTTTTCCTTTAATTATTGCATATATTTGCAAGTGAAGTCTAGTCTCTCAAATAAAAGCCTCAAACCCATCACAATTTGTGAATCATTATGTCCCTTCTCTGTGTTTATCCACAACCCAAGGGAACATAATAGTTATGTGTAGCTAGCTCCAGCAAATAAAATGACACGTAATCCACTCACATGAGCATTCTCAAAAGGCAAAATCCAATTATTTTTTCTTACTTTTTTTCTCTTTTGACAACTGATACAAAGCAAAAAAGCAAACCCCACATCAGGTGCCTTAACTACAAACATGCTTGTTTTTTTTTTCAAAAAAGAAAAGGGAAAAACCAAGAAAAAATTCTTCAAATAAGAAACATCTTGTCCTAGTCCTATGTAATTCATTCCATATTCATTCATCCAATTAGTAATCGATGATGATTGCTTCATCCTAGTGTTATATATTATTATATGCATGAATCCATTCGAAGCGGGAAAAGAGCAAAATACTAATAATTATTTGATAGGCAACGCTAGATTACATTTTTGAACAATAATCAACCGCAATTATTTTATTATGTACATCCAAAAGAATAGGGAATGCGGGTGGCAAGAGAGAAGACAATTGTGCAGAAAACAAAAATAGCTTAATGATGATGACCATGAAGACCATTACTACTTGAATATGATCATATACATCCTACTTATAATGGCAAAATGATTGTCTGAAAGTTCCAAATATCTAGCATATACTATGGAATAGATTAAAAATAACATATGATCATTAAGCTGTAGTGACATTACAGCAGCGACATATAAATAAATGGCAGAAAAGACAGGCCACAAAGAAGGAGAAAATCCCAGACTATACGTTCTTTGTTTTTATTAAATTTCTTTCTCTTGATCATATATATCTACTTTGATCACGTTTGTTATGCTAGCTTCCTCAATATTACTCCTCATCTATTTGAAATGGGATTCGGACCACTTGGAACTTCATGTGCACCGGCTCTGAACATATTTTCTTTCCATGGGATTGGCTGCCTCCCACGACGAACCTGAAACCCTACTCCTCTCCTTCGTCCCGATTCGCCTGTAAAATCGTGATCAGCCTTTGAATTGATGATGCCGTGTGAGGGTCTTCTTGTAGAAGATTCCACGATAGCATTTTTCTTAGTGATGACTCCAACTCCAAGTGATCTCGAGGAAGTACTACTGGTACCTGGGATTGGCAAGCTATGCTTCTTTTGAGCCACGGTGATTTGAAATGTGATGAGAAGAAAGAAGAGGAGGGTTGTAAAAGTGGTGGTAGATGATTTTGCATTACTAGCCATGCAAGACGATTTTTTTGCTTGTATTCAAATCATTCAGCAAGTTCTAGACTTGGCAGCTTCTAGGTTGGTGATGAAATGAAGGTTTGGATTTGTAGACTAAGGCTGCTCATAGCTCAAGATGGAAAAGAAAAAGAAATGGTACAAGATTTGAAATGCTTGTAGGGTTTATATCTGCGAAAGTTTAAATGAGAGAGAGACCTAACAAATAAAGGGTGGTGTATCTACACACTTCTTTTTATCTTTCACACACATCTTTCAATTTTTGACTGTCGAATTGAATGAATTGAAGATGATAAAAGAACAGAAATTAACATAGAATATGTGGAAAGTAAAGAGAGGTATGTAGATAGCACCGTCCAAATAAAAAAGGGGAAAACAAGATGTTTGTGGACTAATTTCCCATGTCTTTGAGGATGATTCATTTCTTTAAGAAATGAACAAATAAACAAAACATCAAATGTAATCTTTCTAGCTTCTGTATTACAACATATTCATTTCAATATTATATATATATATATATATATAACTAAAAGTATGATTTAACTCATGGTTTATGAAGTTTAAGATAAATAAAAAAAGAATTTGGATTAGATATAAGATGTTATCCAAAGATACTATATATTTAGGTTTAACTTTTTCTTTTATTTGCCTGATAAAGGGACAGTTTGCTTGGTTTGACCTTTCTGACACAGTGAGGGCGCGCCTGCAAACAACCCCATAGTTCCTTGGGAAGAGGACAAAATAGAGCCCACAGAGCATGAGTCAGAGACTCAGAGATGCTTGCTTAACCCTAGAGGATAAAGGTGTCAAAGATTGCTTGTCATTTAGGTCCAGGATGATTCAATTAATGCAGAGCCCTTCTTTTCTTTTCTTTTCTTTTTATTGCATTGTTTTTTCAAGGACCGTATAAAGTTTCTCATACTGTGACCACCACCCAGCCACTAGGGGAAGGAAAAAAGGAAAATAAAAAACAGGCCTTGCGAGACTAAGGAGCTTCTTTCTCATAAACCCATTGTTTGTCCATCAAATTAGGGTTTGGGTCGTCTTGTAAGCTACATGTGATAATGATAGAAGGTTGGATTATCTCGCAGACTCAATTTGTTGAGGATTTTGAGTTGTAGTCGAAGTGTGCAATAAAGGAGAGCGGGAAGACAACATTTGAAACTGGCTTGGCTGCTGACCGGGCTTATCAGCCAAATATATCAAATGAGGTTGTTTTATTTTTGTATGAAAAGATTTTAGAGAACTTAAACGAAAAACTCATGTTCACTTTAACGAAAATTCATATTTTTACACTAAAAAGTTAATCCTAGTACTATTCACTTTACTATTTATTTTGTCCTTATCATTAAAACTCAAAGTTTTCAAATCATTTTTATTAGTTTTCCTAAAATTTTACCTATAATCGCTTGTGTATAGTTATCTACCTATATATCAATCTTTCTAAATATATGATTGATCGAGTGACTAGAGATATAAAACAAACCAGATACACTTAATTAAGTTTTTCTTCCTTGAGATGTGCTAAGCACAATATCACTCATTGTTGAGAAACCGTTAAGAAAATATCAATAATATATAGATATATTGTCAGCTTTGATATTCTAATAATTGAGCAGGAGGCGAACATCAAACAAATGGGAAATAATAGGAAATTGTAGAGAGAGAAGAAAGGATGTTGAACATGAGCGAACAAGTGATTAAATTCATTTATATCATATGGTTAATTAATTAAGCAAAACATGGTAAGCATTTGAGACCGTTTCTTATTATAATTAAAGGTCTTAATAAGAGTTGACAAAGTTGCAATTGGTTCGAATTTCGCCTTCATTTTGACCGGTGAGGACTTGAACATTCCCTAGTTTGGCCATGGATATTCCAAACTGGTAGTGGAAGACTGATGGCTGGGAAGCAAAAGCACTGACAAGAGATTTAGTCCTTGGATCAGAATACAACATTTGATCTGTGGATAAAAGTCCCATCTTCTTCTGCAGATTTATGTAGTATGCAGTGTCAAATTTATGTGGAGTTACAGCATCAAGATCAGCATAGTCTGATGCCCATCTACATTTTCTTTCCAAGTAGCTCAAGTACTGCGCATCAAGGGATGGATCAGGCTTGGCAGTTCCACTGAAGTTAAAGAGTCTGTGTTGTACGGATTCACATGAAGACCTTCCTATGGTGTGTGCCCCTACAGATGAAATCCATTTATGTCAATAAAAGCAACCAGATTTTTGTTCGAGTTGTAGGCAAACTTTAACATTTTTTGTTATCACACAAATTTGAATATTATATTATCAGACTGTCAATCTAAATTCTTAGTATTAGGTTTGGTTCATGTTTTAATGTGTTGTTCAAAGTGATAGTGTGGCAATAAAACATGTATGTAATGTAAGGTCTAAATTGACAGCGTGACAACATAACATGTTAAATTGATTGAATGAAAATACATATGCAATTGAAATGCAAGCGGACTAGATGGTTCACCTGAGAGAACAACCAAGTCAACCACATTCAAGCCCTGTGATTGAAAAATCTCAAGTAAACTAGTTATGTCTTCATGACCCATGGGAACCATCTCAGTTTCCTTAGCAATCGAAACTTTTCCATCTTTCCTCCCATAGGGGACAGCCCAGTATGGACCTCCAATTTGAACAGTAGCATCTCTTGCAGCTGCAGTCAAAATGTCTGCACAAGAAACTGTTTTTGGGCACTTCTTCTCAACCTCTGCCTTGATATCATCTATCACTTCAAACCCTCTCAGTGTCTTGCTGGCCTTGCCTTCCCTCTCACTTCCTTCATGGTTTAATAAGATGGAGGCATCACATCCCTACATGTGTTTCAAATCATTATAATTGTGATTAAAAGAAATCAAATACCAAGCAATAAATAAATAAATTTCTAATTTTTTTAGATGGATGTATGGAAGCTGGCCAACTCTTTTCTAAGTACTATTGGTCCATCAAGCTTCAAAAAATTATTAGAGACACAAAATTAACTACATTACTAATCCATTCTTCAAATAAATATTATTAGTCACGTACAACATATACATACATAAAATGGCGGGGTGCCAACCTCTATAAAGGCGGTGATCAATATGTGGTTAGTTTTGTGTGTTTAAATAGAAGTAGTCAATAATTAATATATAATGTGAAGGTTAATTAAGCCATAATATTCTTACCCTGATGGCACAGTCATGGAAGTGCAACCTCATGAGGCCAGCTGCTAGGCTGTAATCCTCCTTAAGCCATTGCTTCACCTTCCTACTTATAATACCTTCAAGGTCTGGACAACTCCTGTGATAGTAGGAATTGGAAAGAAACTCTCCAAAGGGCAAATCGTCTGATATTGTTGGAAGTGTTAGAGTTAGAGTTGTTGCTCCCTCCCAGGACTCGTTTGTTTCTTCATCATGGCGATCGTGACCGTGTTCTGGGTAAGATGAAGAAGCATTTAATTCAACAACAAGAAGAAGAACTAAGAGCAAGGAAACTATGGAATTCATATTTCTTGTGCAGAAGTGTACAGACTATATGCCCAAGATTGAAAAACTACGCTAGCTGCTTTGCCTTCCAATGAAAGCGTGTTGACAAACTTTGTTTATATATTGCATATGGTATTGGTGATTAGAGGATCTAATTGGAATAACAATTAGTTTAATCATTAATTAGTTGAGGACTACGTGGGAAGCACCCCCTGCAAATGGAGATGACATGCTAGCATGTATGTACTATGTAGAGCTTGACAATGATTGCTTTAATTTTTTAGTTTGAAAAACATTGACTTTCACAAAACCTAATGCAATAATATTTCTTCATTGTTCAAAGAACTAATGCGATGCCGCGTATCTGTGTGATATGGTTTCATCATGATACATATGATTTTCATTGGATATTAAGACAATTTTTAACTACAATTAGAATTTTGAAACTTCTAGTTTCACTTTTACTAGCTGTTTTCTTTCAAAATAAGGAAAAGTTCGGTAACTCTTTGACAAACCGATATTCTAAACTAGTATGATTTATAAAATAAAAATAAAAGGATTCGAACATGAATGTAAGTATGTAACGGGACGTAAACATTATCATAACACATATCTACTCCAACAACTGAAAAGAGAGTTGGCCTGCACATAGAGTAAGTTGGGTCACAAAACCTTAGCCCAATTATCCCTTCGAATGAATTAACTCAAAGTTTTTAAGGCCAAACCCGTTCAAACTAAGGTCCAAGAATCATTACGCTCCAACGACAAAACTTTCAGATCCATTTTTATCAAAATTAAAAAAAAAATTAAAAAAGAGTTTAAATCTCATGGATGACAAATTTGATACTAAATTAGGCTGCTCATTGTGCGACTTAGCTGAACTCCTCCTCCCCATAGTATACAAATATCGATATACTAAAAAAAAAAAAAAAAAAGGAGTTCGAAAGCAAAGAAAAAAACCAAAGTTAATGTTATGAAAGTGCTCCAGTTAGCTCTTTCTTGAAGGGCACGGATCATGTTTTTGGTCCGTCGTCTCCATATTACTCACAAATGGCAGAGGCAAAGGGTTAAAACTTGGGTTCTTCTCATTACTTGTTTTGCACCGTTTACATATTAAACTTGTTTTGTACCGTTTACATATTAAGTGGTTGGAGCCCCACATCAGGGAATAGTGTGATGACACCCAACTTTATAGGAGTTACATTAAACTTTATGATTGTCGAGCCTAGTAGCATGAGCTTATGATTAAGCTGGGCATTAAAGTGATTGATTGTATAATGAGATTAAGCCAAAACCCAAGCTTTGAAGGTAATATAAGGGCACCCTACCAACTATGTGTAGGTAAGCAAATCAATATGATCAATTGAGATGAATTTAGCTTGCAGACGAAGACCAATGCCCGGAAAATCAGCGTGGAATCCAAAACTTTGCATATCTTGAACTCTTAACTCGGAATGTTACGCTATGGGTAGGCCAACTTACTCTTAACTCGGAATGAACTTTTTTGTTGACACCCTATCTGCTATGGGTAGGTGGCAACAAAAAACAAATCGACGTGTAATAAATTGGCCTTGTAGGTGAAGAAGACCCTAATCCCTCAGGGTGGCGACCTTCCCTTGGCGTTTGGCCCAACCCCTCGTCCATATCACTTTTTGTTTTGCTCTACTGTGACCCCAAGTTTCTTAAGTTGGTGAGTATCACAGTTACCTAGCACAATTCATGAAATGCTTATGATGTTAAAATCCCATTGTTTATGGTTAAATTAACCAAATATATTGGCACTAATAGCATAAAAAAGTTGCAAAAAAACTGTTCATTTGTTGAGATAAAATTAAGACAGATCAAATCCAATATTGAATGCTCGAAAAGTTTCGAGTGGTGTTGAGATTCTCTTCGAATCTCACACTGCGGAGTTTATGGACTTAGCAATATGAACCGTTCAAGAGAGAGATATTTGGGCATTGGAGAGAGGTTGTGTGTGAGGTGCAGGCAGCACAATTCATTAAATGCTTCTGATCATGTTAAAGCCACATTGCTTATGGTTAAATTAACCAAATATATTGCCACTAATATCATAAAAAAGTTGCAGAAAAACTGTTCAATTGTTGAGGTATTAAGTAAGATAGATCCAATCCAATATGGAAAGCTCGAAAGTGTCGAGTGGTGTCGGGATTTATGGATTGAGATTCTCTCTGGATTTTACACTTCAGAGCCTACAGATCGAGCAATTCAAACAGTTTAAAAGAAAAATATATGGGCGTTGGAGAGAGAGATTGTTTGTGAAGTGAGTCAATGAGATGAGCTAATGAGGATCACAAAATTTAAATTAAACAATCCAGATTAGTCAATCGGGCTCCAGAGTATGATCCAGAGAATCTCAATCCGGGATTTATGTACGTTTGAAGTAGAACAAAAGCTAAGCTCGTCTACTTCAAATCCTTAAAATAATGATATAAGTCCCTGCATCATGCATGTCCATATACTTGCCCCTCATTTGTTCTATCCTCATCATTTGACAATTAATTTGCATGTCAAATATTTTCACATAAATTTGCAAAAGGCTTGAAAGTTCGAATCATGTTACCAGAAAGTAAACTTCAACAGATGCTTGCAATTATACAAGCAATGCACGATTTTTGGCAATAGTACATCATTCTAAAATGAGGTATATGCACTTTTTTTTCTCTAAACTTGCAAGGAGCTGCCAATTTCTTCATGAACTTTAATTCTATCCCCCTAAACTTTTATAATTGACCAATTTCTCCTTGAATTTTAGTTTTAGCCAATTACTCCTTTGAACTTTTATAATTGACCAATTTTTCCCCTCAATTGTAATTTCCCCTTAAACCCTAAAATTCAAACAAAAAGTGTAAGGAGTGAACTAACAAAAGAGAAGAGAAAAAGAGAAACAATATGTTGTCCACATTAGCGATGAAATTACCTTTTTGCAATTATAAAATTAAAGTTCGGGGGAAATTACCAATTATAAAAGTTTAGCAGGTAATCTGCTAAAATTAAAGTTAAGGGAGAAATTGGCCAATTATAAAGTTCAGTGAGAAAATTGGTAATTATAAAAGTTCAGGAGCAATCGGCTAAAATTAAATATCAAGCAGAAATTGGTCAATTATAAAGTTCATGAGAGTAAATGGCTAAAATTAAAGTTCATAGAGAAATTGTCAGCTTTGCTTTTTGGGGGGAAAGGGGGAATCGAGAAATACCTGTTCTAAAATTTACACGAAATGAGAATTTCAACTTAGTGCAAAATAGAGATTACACCGCTTGAGCCGATTGGCCTAACCCATATTTTGCAATAGTGTACAAATTTTGCAAACGGATATTAATCAAATATTGATTATATAATATTACGAGTCAACAAAGAAGATATATTGTGAATCAGGTGATCATGGGTTTAAGTAGTCTATTAAGTATCATCGTCTCCGTCGTATTCTCTTGGACTAAGAATATAAGCATATAATTGTACAATTTATTTATCTCAACCATTTTGTAATTGTCTAACCACTCGTTAATTCGTCCAAGCTTTCGCCCTCCTAGTCATGATTCTAGCGTATGCACAAATACAATACAGATTACTTTATAATTAATACTAATCTGTGAGGAATATTGGCATGCAGATCCAGGCTTGCTTAATTTAGAAATAATAATTAATCGATTGAAAAGTTAATATTCTTCTGATCTTTACGTAATTTATAGTCCATTGCAGATATAGTAATTAAGCCTATTTTTTTGTATGTATTACCTCAGCATGCGATCACGGGTTTAAACTTTAACATTTGATTGACAAAAACGATCATTTTCTCTTAATTTAGTGAAGCCAGGACAACATACTTGTTGTGAAACTCAAGCTAGACTTTTATCGGTGATCAGTCCAGGACCGTTTGGGATTGTATTGGTCTCGATTTTCTTTTTAATATTCTTGTTGTGGATGTAAACTTATTAATTTGACTTGATTAAATAAAATTTATCATTTGACAATAATAATAATAATAATAATAATAATAATAATAATAATAATATATCTTTTCCAAATTCTATATTTCAAGATGTCTACATATCCAAACGACAAATCTTATCAAAATTTCATTCTTTTATTACAGAGTGTATTTTTTTTATTAAAAAAAGGGGAAATCATTTGTAAACCTTAATAAATAATAAGAAAGCAATCGTAACACTAATTATATATCTTACTAGAAAATCTTATGACATAAAATACCAAAAAATATCCTGACCTAGAATACGCATCAATTGCTAAATTTTCCAAAATAATTAAGAGTAGATGCTGTTTGAGGCTCACACCATGCAGCAACAGTCCGTCAGCATCAACGGTAACGATCAGCCTGGCAAGTTAACAACAAAACTAGCAATGCTTTTACGAGGAAAAAAATTATATTACGCTTTGAGGTATCCTATAATTTGAGTTTTTAGTTGTTAAATATTGTTGTATTATTGGTAAAGAATTTACGGCCTAAAACTCTAAAGTTTAAGATACCCCAGAGTATACTATAAAATCTCATTTTATAAGAATATATTACAAAGTAATATTGTCTCATTTAGATTAATATATAAGAAATGAACTGTCTGATATAACATGAACTTAATTACCAAGTAGGTGACTCCATGCATGCAACAATGATCAGTTGTATACATGTCAATAAAATAGCACTCGATCTTTTAATAGGTTGGTGGAGGTAACAGAGGGGAAAAGGTTCACATGCATGGTATTCTTGCTTGTATATTTTATACATCAGTAAATATATTTAATGAAGGGAGTTTCAATGTTATCAATTACTATGAGTTGTTGGAGGTTAAGGTGAAAACAAAAAAATGTGAGCTTGCTTTGAATCAGACTCTATCGCAGACAGATAAATAATCGCAAACGCTGCACAATAGACCAAAACACCGTGTCAGTTATACAAAAGATATCAGCAGCTTTTGTGGCTGGAAGAAGAATGTGTATTGAGTCGTTGCATGCTTACCAAATAAACACATCTCATCAACTTCTAAGTAATATACACTTTCGTATAAACTGACAACTGCGTTTTTGGTTTTATTTTCAACTTTATGAAATTATTGATGTAAATGTGCATGGAAGTCTGGAAGAGCATGGCCTACTATATGAAGAAGACTATTCATGACGCTATACTGATTAACTAATAATTATTAAGATAATGTTCTGAAGGAGTTTTTCTCCAAAGAGTCGCGAAAGCTAGAAAAAAGGGCAAACATTATTGAAACACGACTATGTGGGTAATCTTTGTAAAGTATTTATAAACTCTTCATTCAATTATACTATAACACATGAATTGATTTTGAGGATGCTTAGCATCGTCTCATATCAAAATGTTGAAGAACCTTACATGTGCTTATGTAGACTACCTTAGCATCAACAATTAATTTTAAAATGAAACCTCAACTTCCTTCATTAGTTACGTCATGTAGCTTTGTTCAGGTACCACACAATAATTTATTTCCAAATTTATAAAAATCCATATCAATGAGAAGTACAAGAATTGAGAAATCATCATCAAACAACTATGATTATTGAGTGGGCAAACAGAACAAATAATACACACAAATTGGAGTAAAAATAGGGTTTAGTATATTGCATGCAACCAATCAAGCTTATATATCAAACAACTATGATTATTGAATGGACAAAAGGACATGAGGATTTGGTATCTCAAACCCAATAAGCATGACATATAAAGTATATGGTATTACATTTCTATCATACATCTAAGACTTAAGCTACCAAAACATGATTAATTAATCAAATTAAATTATATATATTAAGAGTAGGATGGAACTAGAAGTAAGTTAATTGGGTTACGTAGGGAATGACTAGGGTTTGGGGGAACTCTGTTGACTTTGTAAAGCTTGCAACTTTCAAGTGCAGAAATATTCTATATTCTTCATAGTTTGGTTGATTAAAATTTAGAAATTCAACCGCTCACTTTCTGAGTAGGGACTCAGTCATTTTTGAGCTAATACACCAGTTTGTGAAACCCACAAACATCGTCCTCTGTCGGTCACCCAACCACTGTATCTTCTCCCGTGTAAGCCCATATCTTAACAGTCATCTGTTTTTTCTTCTGTTTTCTTTTTCTTTCACTGCAAATTGCATAAACACTCTGACCTTTGTGTACCTATTCACATTTATATTGGATAATAAAACCATTTTTATTAAATATAAAAATATTCTCTTGGTGTTTCTCTGACCTAGTTTGACCTTCTCAATTCTCAATAGTCAATCCAACTTTTTCCCATTATTTAAGACTTGTGTTGTTTTCACATTAATATGAATTTGCAGCTTGCAGTTGCAGCACAGCTGATAAGAAACTTGTAGCCTCATTGAGACTCTCTCTTCTATCTCTTTCTCTCTCTAGATTTGCACTCATTTTTAGGCCTCCATCATAAACCCACTCCTGCAAGAAAAAAGAAAACTCAATTTTCCAGTGCATGCAATTACTGCCCATTCAATCTTCCATGCACACTTTCACGTGCAAGCGCTCAAACTCCGAGTCCAACATTCAACCACCCAAAAATTTACCAGCACACCCAAACTAAAGATGCCAGCTTTAGTTTGAGAAAAATGGCATCTTTAGTAAGAGATGCAATTTTGCCTCTTTTTCTGGCTCTGTTGTCAACCACCCAGAAACAGTAGATTCCAACCAGTTCATCATCTAGCTTCGAGCTGCTCTGTTTTGGTTGAGAAAAATGGCTTTAGTAAGAGATGCAATTTTGCCTCTTTTTCTTGCTCTGTTTCTGCATCTTTCATTAGGGTTTATGTTCTGCGAGGGGAAGCTCGATGGCAATACAACTTTGAGTGTGCTTTTGGAGGTGAAGAGGGCAATTGTGGAAGACCCAGAAAATGTTTTGCATGGCTGGTCCGAAAGCGACCCAAATTTCTGTACTTGGAGAGGTGTGACTTGTGCGCTTGACTCGCTGGACAACTCGGTCCAAGCGGTAGGGCTCAACCTTTCCGGCTCGTCACTCGCCGGGTCGATATCGCCCTCACTCGGTAGTTTGCAAAACCTGCTCCACCTTGATCTCTCTTCTAACCGCCTCTCGGGTCCCATCCCACCAACCCTCTCTAACCTCACGTCCTTGGAATCTTTGCTTCTCTTTTCAAACCAGCTCACTGGGGACATCCCGAATCATCTCAGCTCGCTGACGAGTCTCCAAGTGATGAGAATCGGCGACAATGGGCTCACTGGATCCATTCCCGCCACTTTTGGCAAACTTGTCAATTTGGTCACGCTTGGTTTGGCCTCATGCAGCCTCAACGGTCCAATACCTCCCCAACTCGGCCGACTCGGCCTACTGGAGAACTTAATCCTGCAGCTCAATCAACTCGAAGGTTTGATTCCTGCTGAGTTGGGGAACTGCTCCAGCCTCACTATCTTCACAGCTGCCAACAATACCCTCAACGGAACAATCCCCGCGCAGCTCGGCCGTCTCGGTAACCTCCAGCTCCTGAACTTGGGAAACAACAGCCTCACCGGCCAAATCCCGAGTCAACTCGGTAAACTGAGTCAACTCGGATACATGAATCTCATGGGGAACCAACTTGAAGGTCCAATACCAAAGTCCATATCTCAACTGGGAAATCTTCAGAGTCTTGATTTATCCGTGAACAAGCTCACAGGAGGTATTCCGGCCGAATTTGGCACCATGTCTCAGCTGGCAACCTTAGTTTTATCAAACAACAGTCTTTCCGGCGTCATCCCAAGAAATCTATGTTCCAACACAACAAGTTTGGAGCTCCTAATGATTTCAGGTTCGGGACTTGTCGGCGAGATCCCAGCAGAATTAAGCCAATGCCGATCAATGAAGCAGCTCGACTTGTCCAATAACTTGATCAACGGGTCAATCCCAGATGAGATTTATGGACTAGTGGAGCTGACTGATCTGTTGCTCCACAACAACAGCTTGGTTGGTTCGATTTCTCCGTTGATATCAAACCTCAGCAATCTGCAGTCACTTATTCTGTACCATAACAACTTGGTGGGCCCTCTGCCGAGCGAGATTGGAATGCTTGGGGAGCTCGAGATTCTATATCTCTACGACAATCAGCTCTCTGGAGAAATCCCAATGGAGATTGGCAACTGTTCGAGCTTGCAGATGATCGATTTTTTTGGAAATCGGTTCAGCGGGGAGATCCCGGTTACTATTGGGAGGCTCAAAGATTTGAACTTACTTCATATCAGGCAGAATGAGTTGGTGGGTGAGATTCCCGCCACATTGGGGAACTGTCACAAGCTGACTATTCTTGACTTGGCGGATAACCGTTTATCTGGCGGGATACCGATAACTTTCGGGTCCCTTGGAGCTATGGAGCAGTTCATGCTGTACAACAACTCACTTGAAGGTAATCTTCCTGATACATTGGCTAATATGGCGAATTTGACTAGAGTGAATTTATCGGGAAACAAGTTGAATGGAAGCATTGCTGCATTGTGTAGCTCCAGTTCGTTTCTTTCGTTTGATGTCACTGACAATGCATTTGATCATGAGATTCCTTCCCAGCTCGGAAATTCGAAATCTCTCCAGAGGTTGAGATTAGGGAACAATCAGTTTACTGGTAAAATCCCACACACATTGGGGAATATCAGTGAGCTATCACTGCTAGATGTGTCCGGAAATTCACTCACAGGATCAATACCGGACGAGCTTTCATCGTGCAAGAAACTGTCCCACATTGACTTGAACGACAACCTTCTTTCAGGCACAATTCCGCAGTGGTTTGGAGGTTTGCCTCAGTTAGGAGAGCTGAAGCTGTCCTCAAATCGCTTCACCGGGGCTCTTCCGATTGAATTGTTCAATTGTTCTAAACTGCTAGTGCTTTCCATGAGTGAGAATTCTCTCATTGGAACCCTCCCTGCTGAGATTGGTAACCTGGAATCGCTTAATGTCCTAAACCTCGACCACAACCATTTT
This sequence comes from Malus domestica, assembly GCF_042453785.1. NCBI lineage: Eukaryota > Viridiplantae > Streptophyta > Magnoliopsida > Rosales > Rosaceae > Malus > Malus domestica. Next base: position 34,285,159 of record NC_091670.1, on the reverse strand, counting down.
TCAGGTCCAATCCCTCCTGCCATTGGGAAACTAGGCAAGCTGTATGAGCTTCGGCTCTCACAGAACAGATTTGATGGTGACTTGCCTTATGAGCTTGGACAACTCCAAAATCTTCAGAGCATTTTAGACCTTAGTTACAACAATTTGAGTGGTCAGATTCCGGCCTCTATTGGGACTCTGTCAAAACTTGAAGTGCTTGATCTATCTCACAATCAACTAATTGGCGAAGTCCCTTCCCCAGTTGGTGGGATGATTAGCTTGGGAAAGCTTAATCTGTCTTACAACAATCTGCAAGGAAAGTTGAGCAAGCAACTCTCGCACTGGCCGGCTGAGGCTTTTGAGGGAAACTTGGATCTTTGTGGAAGCCCTCTTGGAAGCTGCATTGGCAGAAAGCAGCAGTCTGATCCAACAGAATTGGCAGTGGTAGCCCTTGCTGCAATATGTACTCTATCTGCAATTGCTCTACTGATATTCGGAGCTGCTTCTCTCCTGAAACACAAGCGAGAAGCTTTTCGGAAAGCCCGTGAAATGAACTTCTTGTACTCGTCCAGTTCTTCCCATGCTCAGCGAAGACTGCTTTTCTCAAACGGTTCTGTCAAGCCAGATATCAAATGGAAAGACATCATGGACGCCACAAAGAATCTGAGCAACGAATTTGTAATTGGCTCAGGAGGGTCGGGAGTAATCTACAAAGCTGAACTGCGAACAGGAGAAACTGTGGCAGTCAAGAAGATTTTGTATAAAGATGATCTTATGGCGAACAAAACCTTCACTAGGGAGATTAAGACACTTGGGAGGATAAGACACCGGCATCTGGTGAAGTTAATGGGGTACTGCAGCAACAAAGGAGCAGGATCCAATCTGTTAATATACGAGTACATGGAGAACGGAAGTGTGTATGATTGGATACACCAAGAGCAAAGTAACAAGAAGAAGAAGAGCCTTGATTGGGAGGCACGGCTAAAGATTGCGGTTGGATTAGCTCAAGGAGTGGAGTATCTCCACCATGACTGCGTGCCAAAGATCATCCATAGGGACATTAAGTCGAGCAATATTTTGCTAGATTCGAACATGGAGGCACATCTTGGGGATTTCGGCCTTGCCAAGACACTTAACGAGAACAACGAGTCTAACACAGAATCTAATACATGGTTTGCTGGATCCTACGGGTACATAGCACCAGGTACTAATCAGTTATGCTTTGAATTATGTTCTTTCTTGTACTTCGGATACCGAATTTAGAGTTTGATTTTGACATGAATGATCTATGCGTTTGATTCTAACTATATGTCATATGATTTCAGAGTATGCTTATTCACTCAAGGCATCAGAAAAGAGTGATGTCTACAGCATGGGGATTGTGCTAATGGAGCTTGTAAGCGGGAGAATGCCGACAGATTCATCTTTCGGCGTGGAGATGGACATGGTGAGGTGGGTCGAGATGCATATTGAAATGCAGGATTCTACTCGTGAAGAGTTGATAGACCCTGCACTGAAACCACTCTTGTCCGGAGAAGAAAACACCGCGTTCCAGGTTCTTGAAATTGCACTGCAGTGCACAAAAACCAGCCCGGCAGAGAGGCCTTCGTCACGAGAAGCGTGTGATCAACTACTACATGTGTTTAATCATCGGTCGGTGGAGTTTGAGAAGACGAATTTAGATTCTTACACATAAGTAGTGAATCATATTTTAGAAGATTGATGAAAATTTGTTGTTAATATAAATATACCACTCCGTCTAAGAGAGTAACTAGGACCAATTCAGTCGCGTTTCCATTCATTTGGTTTGATTTGGTTTGGGCTAGCAACTGCAATGCAGCATTTTGTTGCAGGGTGCCACTGATGCGAATATTGTTTTTGCTTGAGGCAATCATATAAGATTGTTTTGTGAAAGTTTATATTATCACCTGTGAATCAACCGTCGAGTTTGAATCCCCCAGTTGGGCAGGGCAGCGTACCCACCCCTTTGCACAGAACTTCTAATCCCGAATCTCGTAGATTAGAGTAATTTAAAATATAACCTTGTCAAAACAGAAAGTGAATGGTTGTGGAACTAGTATCTTTTCGTCACAGTTGACACATTAGAACAAAAACCTAGAAACCAACAGGAGTTGGTCCAACTGCTCCTAAAAACTCTAACTAAAAGACGGATTCATTCAGGTTTGTGAGTGATAAACAACTTCACAAAGTATATAACCAAACCACTTTGCAAACAAGAAAGAGAACTGTTGCAACCAATTCGAAGGATCCGCAAAGGACGGATTTGTACTTGCAGCTAGGAGGACTGAATTCATTCCGTTTGTTATTAAAGAAACGCCGTTCAGCTTTGCAATATGAAAGTATTTCAAAGCTTATGCATCACAAAAAGATCAGAAAATTGGGAAAGTTTTTACAGCAGCCTTGCAAACATATCAGCATTAATTTCAAAACAAAAAGTGCCTAAAACTTTAAGGCCGAACCGTCTCTTAGAGCATGGAACCCTTCTGAAAATGCCACAACACACTGAGTCACGAGCTAATCATCATCTTCATCTGCAGATAGACGAGAAATATTAAGCAGGGAAAAAAACCGTAACAATATGCTTGCACAGATTAAATCACAAAAAATTCTCCGTCTTACTTCCTGAGTTATACATAAATGATAAAATGAAAAGAATACCAATCAAATTAGTTCAATCATAAAAGTCAATTAATGGAAAAAAAAATTGTAGTGGACCAACCAAGGAGAGCTGTTAATGCTAGAGACTACTTATGCACCCAAATAAAAACACAAAACTGCTAAAGCAATTCAAATTCTAGTGTAACACCAAGTATGCAATAAGTTAAACGCCCTTGGCATTTCTTCATATTTTTACCAAGCAGAAGATACAAGAATGAATGTGTGTCCCAACAAAATCCACAAACCGTAAGGGCTCGGTTGGTGAAAACACTTGCTACCAAGTTTTCCATGCCGGATCACTTCCACATGTAGAACTGTACACTTTACCATTTATTCACTGATGAGTAGATTATCTTTTACATTGACCAAAAAGGAATATCTTTTATACTTCCAAAAGCAAATAATCCTAGGGGTGCTTAGCAAGTCTGGAGGCATAGGGATATAATTCAGAATTTTAAGCTTAAGATATACTGAAACATAAAGGATGAAGGGATCTGACAGACAAAAGATGTGGAAGAAAAATCATCTGATGGGTCAATTTAATTAGAGGAAAGCTAGAAGGGATGAAGGGAGTTGAAAGCAGGGGTAGCATGAGGGCATAAAGTAAATTCAAAGCATTCAACCATAGTCTAGTCGAGCACAACAGAGCTTAAAGTAAGGACCAAACCAGAATCCAAACGATTAGCAAAAGAAGAACTCCTAATAGATAAATAATCCCAAGGATCAGTACATTCCCTCACAAAAGTTTGTTTTGACCCATAATCATTTTAACAATTCAAAAGAAAAAAAAAATTGCTTATTAATAGTATCCTTCTTCATGGTTTTGTCAGTTAGGGGCGGGGTAAATGTGGGGGTCAACAAATGGAAAATGATTCACTGACAATATTTCAGACCTAATTTCAGTTCGATGATTCAAAATGATCCCAATTTTTCAGCTCACCATATAATATAGGAAATTAAGAGGAACACCAAACAATAAGATGAAAAACTAATAAGGGACTACATGCACAAATTCTTTAGTCTTTGCCTTTAAAGCATATAACAAGACACACGATGGATTAGATGACTGTAATAAAAGGAAGAAAAGAAAATATTCTTCTCAATCATCCTTACTGTAAAACAAAAGTAAAAAAAATACTACAAAATTTATAAACAGTAAGATTATCTAGTAGACTGATAGGCCAATACGACCTTGGCATCACGTTCAGAGATTAGGTAGCCCTGTATCACAAGGACTGGGATTTCCTGGTTAGGAATATCGAAATTGTCTTCTTAATTCACATTTATATAAAGATCCCACCTTTTTAATGAACAACCTTGAGCTAGAGAGCAAGGAGGGACAGGAAAAGAAAGAGTGACAATAAGGGGGTGTATTCAATTGACAATTTGAGAGACTTTAATGGATTTATAAATTCAGCATTCCCACAATATCCAACATAATTTCACCTAAAACGTTTTAATTCAGAATTCCCACAATATTCAAACCACAATTACAGGCAAATACCATCTGAAAACAGTATTCTGATCCATCAAACGAGACATGGGGTTCTAATATTAATCATAGCGTGTTTCAAAATTTAGCAAATCATCTAAATAATGAACTTATCAAAATTAAGCTCAAAAATTGAGAGGCCAAAACACAAATGGGATTGTTGGGTTGTCGAAAGATACAATCTTGAGTCATGAGAAATTGAGAAATGAACCAATTGTTAAATTGGGTCAGAAATGTTTACCTATGTAACGGCGTTCGTTGGCGGCCTTGGCCTTGTCGAGCATCTTATCGAGGTCCACTTTGAGCTGCTCGTCCCATTTGACGAGCTGGTTAACAAAAACTGCGCCCAATCCCATGCCTAGAACGTGCTCCCAAGGATCTGAATCGGATCATTCGACAAATTGGGGGGTTAGGGTTCATGAGTCAATTCAATCACCTGAGAAATGAAACGAGAGAGAGAGAGAGAGAGAGAGAGAGAGATGAAATTTACGGCGCATGTAAGGGAGCTTGCGGAGGGCGTTGGAGTACATCTGGGTGCCCAAACCCAATAGGGCTCCGACCATCGTTGAAGTTATCGGCATCTTCAAAACTTTTCTTTCAGTGCTCACTCTCTCTCTCCTTCTCTGCGAAGCTAAAATATATTACTTTAGTCTAAAGAAGGCTTTCCAATTGCACTGTATCAATGAACAGTTTTTAGGTCCGAATTTTACTTTATTTACGAGGCTGCCACTGACTCTATCTGCCACTGATCTTCATGCCGCGTGTTGATGATCGTGGAAAGGCAGGGGTGCGATGGTCATTTTGGTCTGTATGGTTTCGAACGGGTTGGGTGGGTTGGAGACTTTCATTTCCTTCTTTCTGTGAGCTGCAGTGGCACTCAGTGAGTGCATGCCGTCGGGAGAGAGAGAGCGAGCGAGCAGAGAGAGACAGGGAGGGAGAGAGATAGGGATTTGGTGAGAGGAAGGCATGCGGCTTGCAGGCAGACAGAGTCACAGGGGGTGTACGATTCGAGGGAGAGAAAGGGGTTGGTTTCGAAAGTGTGATTTTCGTCGGCAAGAATTCTAGGGTTTGTGACGTTTCTTACACATTTCAAATCTCCTTTTGTCTTCGAATTCTCTCTAATTTATTGCTATGTGATGCAACTCTTATTCTGTGTATTTTACTGATCAATCGAACATGCAAATGTAGTGATTGAAGCCTTTTGTTGCTGGTTTCCCTTCGATTCAAAAGGTAAGCTTTCTTTCAATTCCTAGGTTACTGTTCGAATAAACCTAGATTTTAACTGTTAATGATTTTTTCTAATAAATTAGGGTTTCTTGCATTGTATTTTTTTGTCGCTCTCTTGGTCTCTTTGCGTCTCGAGAACCTAATTGCAGGTTCCTTTTCCATCTTCAATCTTTGCTTTTTCGTTTTTTTTATTATGGTGCTTTTCTATTTCCAAGTTCTTATTTGTTTTAATAAGCTTTAATTTCGTTTGATTAGCTTTAATTAGATTAGATTTAGAGTATGTCTATGCTTTGAAGCCCTGGCATTTCCAGGCTGTGATTTGGTTTGAGGTTTTGTGCTTGGCTTTGCTTCTGTGCATAAAGAAATTTAAGTGTTTTCTCGATATAAGTGTTTTTCTCAATTTGTTTTGTTCTGTGCATTTAAATTTAATTGTTTTTCTCAATTTTTTTTGTAATTTGTTTTTCTCAGTTTCGGTTATTTGAACAAATAAATCATGTTCTGTTTTTTATCATGTTGATTCAAAGAATGGCCCTTTCTCTTGCCAATCATTTAAACCTAAATGATTAAAAACAGTTCACATTTGCTTCCATTTCCAAGCTGTCATTTGGTTTAAGGTTTTGTAATTTGCTTTGCTTCTGTGCATTTCAATTTCAATGTTTTTGTCAATTTGCATTTCTATTTGCATATTCCAGTAAAGATAGATATTTTTTGGCCAGCCAAAAGTATAAAATGTCAATTTATTGGAGGTGCTTTTCATTTTGTGATTTTGTTTTATTCCAAGATTTGTTGACCCAATTGCCATTTTACATTTAAGTTAAGTTTATTCCAAGGTTTTTCATTTATGCCTCTGTTACTTTAAAGCTTCATGTTTCTTTAAACTTTTTTTTTTTACAAGAATCTAGGATGAAACCGTGCCAAACTTGGCATTTGGTCATTCAAACAATTGAATGAAAGAAGAAAATTATGGCAAAAGTGGTTGTTTGTGAATGATTGGACATAATTTTGTTCTTTCATTCAATTGTTTGAATGACCAAATGCCAAGTTTAGCAAGGTTTCATCTGTGCCCTATATTCTTATCAGCCAAGCATCACTGTTAATGATTCTGGATTCATATGGCTGTTGATTTGAAATTGCTTTTCACGTTCTGTGTTTAAATAGGGAGGTTAGTGGGATTTGTTTTGATAAGTCCCTTTATCTCTCGATGTGAAGCCCACAAACCAAGTAATGACGGTTGAAAGCCTTAAACATGGCGGGCGCGAAATGGAGGTACAGTGACGATTGACAACCGCCTCCGTTGTCGATGAATTTGGCCGTCAGAAAGCATCTTACGGTATGTTGAATTTCTCGAATTTCCCTTATTTGGGTTTCCTCTATCCTTTTTGCGTTTGATTGGGAGTTTATAAATTAGGGTTCTTGGGGATTTTAAGGTTTTCTGACTCTTTTTTTTCTTCGGAAATTGCGCTGTATTTCTCAGATTGGAGATGTTACGGGTGGAGGCAAGCTAGAGCTGGTATAGATTACGAATATTAGTTTTGCATAGCATTGTAATTTTGATTGGTGAGATCATCCTAATTTAGAAAAAGAACAGCCATCTTTCAATTCAATAGTAGAGGACCTCATTCAAATATGAGTTTGGCATAGCACTATTAATAGTGTGTGTAGTTGCAGAATTCCTATTTTGATTGGTAGCTTTGTCATTTTTTGTTAAGTTGATTTGAATTTATACCGAATTTACTTAAGTTTTAGTGGAATTATTTGCTTTTTGGTATTTCAAATCTTTGGATGGAGTTAGTCAAGAGGGGATTGTAATTTTTCAAATTTAGGCTCGACAAATGATTGAAATTTTGAAACTTTAGGCAATTGAAGGCGTTTGATTTGAGTTTTCGTATTTGATTCAATATGTAGTGTATGTGACTGATTATGTTTTTGGTTAAGGATTGGGGATTTTGGGTGATTAGGTTTTAGTTTCTAGCTTTTGGGTTTTTGGGTATATTTTGTGTGTGTGTGTGTGTGTGTGTAAGAGAGAGATTGGAGATCCAATCGCAGCGACGAATTGAAGAAGATGAAGATCATAGTGATGAACGGAGAAGACCATATCCTCTCCTTAGACATCGATCCTTAAGAGAATGTAAAACCCTTACTTTTCACTTCAGCAAAAACCCTCAATTGATTTTATAGTTCTTTCAATTAATTTCGAAGTTCAAGTTCTCCTTTTTTTCACTTGAATTTGATTTTTATTTCTTTTTTGTGATAGGTTGAAAATGTGAAAGCTCTGCTAGAGGTGGAGGTGAGAAATTTAATTGAATTCATGATTTATTGTTGTTTTTTCAACTTTATTTTTGTGGGATTGTGCTGTTTTGGGGGAAAACAACATTAAATTGAAGTAAAGTTTAGGTCTTTCTGTAATTGGGATTTAGAGTAAGAGATGAAGAACTGAATATGATTGTAGAAAAAAGTTCAAAACTTTTTTGGTTTGGAATTAAATTCAGTTAGCTGATTAGTTAATAGAGAAATGTATAACGAATGCATGATATGTTTTTTGACGCGTTTGAGCAGACATGGGTGCTGCTTCAGCGGCAGCATCTGCTATATAATGTGTAAGGAGATGAGGAATTCTAAGATGTGGAGTGCTCTTGGTGTCGGAGATGAAGACTTGAAAATGATCGTATCCAATGCCGCCTCGAGGTATACTTGATAATGTTGTTTTATATGCAATTCACTGTATGATGTTCATGCGTTTAATTGGAGGGGGGAGGGGTGATGTCGGTGTCACAAAGAGGTTCATGCGTTTAATTGGAGGGGGGAGGGGTGATGTCGGTGTCACAAAGAGGTTTGCATGGTTTGCAGTCACAGGGGTGGGTGTAGGATTTCAGGGAAAAAAAAGGGGGGACTGAGCGGTGATGCTCGAATTGGGGGGAGGGGGGGTGTTGTTTCTGCATGTGTGGTCTTTAGTGAAATATGGATCCATAACAACTTTAAATTTTTGCTTTTTACATGCTTTGCTACTCTTTAATTGTTCAAGTTTGTCGATCGATTGATGGGGTTTTCTCTCAAATCATGAAAAGAAACCATATCTATGAGAAGGCCATGCTGTGTTGAAACTCTAAATTTCACTCTTTAGACCCTCTTTGACTTGAATTCATAGCCAGTGTGACTGCCTTTGCAAATTGAATTCAATTTTTAGCTCGGCAGAAGGTGTTTAAATTGGTGCAACTTTCCACTTCTCGGTTCTCTAATCCTAGAGTTTTGGTTTTTTTTTTTCCTCTCTTCCTCTTAGTACTTTGATTTGGGGTGACAATGATATACCCTGATCCACAACACCACAAACAACAGCACTCTCAACATCAGCACCAACATTTGCAACAACACCAGCCGCGTCAGCAGCAAGGTGGATATTTCATAGCCCCCCCCGCCACCAGCCCCAATGATGCGTCAGCCGTCGGTATGCCCCCGGAGTATCACAACCCATCTGTGCTCGCTCATCCTCTTCCTCCTTATGATGGTTTGTACCAAATTATGCCTTTGTCTTTGCTATTTTGTTCTGGTTCTTTTTTGTTTCGGTTGGAAATTAATGGAGAATAAAAGAAAACAATTTGAATTGTGGGTAAGTACCTAAACAAGAATTTGGTTGCATTATACTTCTATTGTTGATTGGGATTTTCAACTTTAAAGCGCATTAAACCCTTAGAATTGGTTTTGGATCTTGAAGTTAATTGAGATTTGCAATTTAAAAGGGTGGGCCAGTGAGGCCAAGGGTGTAAATGATATTTGAAAATAGTGGTTTAATTTTGTTAAGAGGTTTAGTGCAGAATTTAATAAATTTTCCCTTTTTTTTATAATGAGTGACAAATGGTTTGTTTGTTGCAGCTCATGCTGACACTTTTCTTGGATAAAAGATGAGAAAGCTTACACAGAGGAGAGTAGTTGATTATACTAGCACTGTCGTGCAATATATGCAGGTAAAGTATTCATTTTTTTTATACTTTTGTTCTTCTCTCTTTGACTTTCTTACCGTCATCATTTCAGCAAGAAGTCGTCTTTTAATTTGACAGGCACATGTAATTTGGGTGTGCATTTATTTGTTCATTTTTCTATGTTATATGAACCTGTATATTTTAAAAGTTGTCATGCGATATGGTCTTATCTCTTCTTCAGGAATGGAACATCATTTTAACATCTGTTCCGGCCCAGTAAACAGTCCAACAGACCTCCCTGGAACAACCCAACCAGAACAGCTAAACACCACACTAAAATTAAAAATAAACTCCAGTCCAGATATTAAACTCACAAAAGATCACTATGTTATGTCCTTTGGATATGTCTGTTTCATTTTAGGTGTAAATAACCTTTTTAAGGATTCAGGTTGTGATTGTCTCTTAAACATGCAAATTTATATTAGTGATCAAGTATCCTAAAATCATTTATTATTTGTCAAAATGGTGAGTTTCTCAATACAGTTTTAATTTTTGTGCGAATAATGTTTGTGAAAAGTGTGTTTTTATTTAGTTCATTGCAAATTCTTATTCTTTTATGTAGTTCACCATTCATGCTTTTAAAGATAAGAAGTGCAATGCTTTCTCAGATGTTAGTTTTGGGAGGCAAAGTTTTGAGCGTTTTGCATTAAATGTCCTATTTTTCGGACAAAATTTTGTGTTTTAAGATGTAATGAACAAATTGTTGCTGGTTGGGTTTTGTGTTGTTGCGAATTTACTTGAAATCCTCACTTGATATCCCATTTATGCTTCCTATGCTTCCTTCTGCATAAGGACCAACCCTGGACATCCATTACTCATACACTTCCTCTACTTTATAGCAGGCTGTGCTACCGAATTTGAGTTAATTTCTGTAATTTTTTTGTTAATTGTTGAATTGGCTTCTAATGATATATTTTTGCCTTTTTAATTTACTGAGAAATTGATGAAATTAGAATGGAAAGTTATTTATTTGGTCAAAATAGTTGAAAATTCACATTGCTTAATGCTATTTTATTGGTTGAGGTTGAATTTGGTACTTTTCCTTGGGATGCAAAATTTGTACTGTAATATTAACTGGATATACTCTACTTTGATCTACCTGTTTAATGGGCAATAATCTAACTATCTGCTGAGTTGAAATTAGTCAAATAGGTTCTTTATTGACTGGGCTTAATAGGTTTTTGGTGGCATTTTTTATGAAGGTAACTTTTTGGTGGGTTTTGTGTTTACAGTAGTGAATTTTGGGTGATTATGTCAGTGGCTTTTGTATTTGGGTTTGGGTTTGATGAGGTTTGTTCTGGATGATTGGTTGTCGGTTATGAACTTACTTTCTTGGATTTTTTTATATTTTGTTATTTAAATGTGATGTATTTTTTTTTGGTGAAGAATTAAATGGGATTTTGTGTAATGTACTACTAAGATGAGTGCTTTGTTTCCAGTCCATTATGGGTACATAATCTGATCTCCTGATAGGGGCATCACCTGAAAAGGTATCACATGATTTGATTTCAGTTCAATGTTTTTTTCATTGTTCGGGGTTGTTATTATCAATGTAGAAGTTTTGTTCTCTGTTTGAGGTTCTGAATTATTTTGATAGAAAGTTTCGAACTTTATGACTTACGATGAAAAGAATAATTTAACTAATTTCATATAATGCAATTTCTGTTCTTGCAGTTTGTCAGGAGCAATGTCGGTTGTTGAAACACCAGTTGTGAGAGTTTGTGCGTCACCTAACATAAAACAAAGAAAGTCTTCACACCAAATGGATGGGAATCGGTAAACCATTCAGAACCTAAAACTCATTTCCTTGGTAATCTCCATTACTTTTTGAATTAGTATTGTTATTATTATTATATTTTTTGCCCACAAAGAGAGCTTGATACTAAGAAAATGAGAAGCTTATGAAACCACAACAGGGTATAAATGGTCAAAAAATTTATCCATGTGCTCTATAATTACTGCATAAAAAACTAAAAACCTAGACCATTTGCTGAGTTGAAATTAGTCAAGTAGGTTCTTGATTGACTGGGCATAATAGGTTTGTGGTGGCATTTTTTATGAAGGTAATTTTTGGGTGGGTTTTTATAAACCCTTAACTGATAACAATGTGCGGCGGCACCAACAGTTTTGGACAAGAAACAAGTACCATTTTGCTTCATTGTTCCACAGTATTATGTAGAGATTGCTTTAATATCTTGGCTTCTTGGCTGTATGTCGGGTGTCAAAGATAGGATTTAGGAGATCTGGTTTAGGTTTTGCAGAGAGAGAGATAAGGGGTGTTCGAAAGAAATGTGAGAGGATTTAGGTGAGGGATTTCAGGGATTTGTTTAGGGTTTCTTTTTTGCGATTTGCAGACAGAGAGATGGGACAAGGGTGAGAGGGAGAGATGGGAGGATTTTCTGTGAGGGTAAAAGGGAACGGGTAAGGGAGGTATGAGTATGGGTAGGGGATGGAAAAGCATTTCGTTTTCCATTTGCTTCCTGAAACCCGAGGGATTTCTGCGATTGCAGAGAAAGATGGGGGTGTCCGTTAGGTGCCCTTTAATTGTCACTTTTGTGATTTGTCCATCCTTGATTGTTGTGTGATTCATTCTGATGAACGTTCTATGCACAAGGTTTCATATTATTCCTTCCTTTTAATATTGATATTGTTGTGCTTAATTTCTGTCCGTTTTATTGGGTGATTAAATTAACAGACCTTGGATATTTTGGTATAATAATTTCACATCACGTGTTGCCCTTTTGCATCACCTTAATTGTTCGTCAGATGCTAACTTTTAATTATGTTTTCTTTGGGTCAGTCTCCATCTGGTAAATTTGTCCATCCTTCTGGAGTGGAGCACTATCTTTCTGACAGCATAAATGCTCTGAGAAACTGCTATGAGGACAAACAGTTGTTTACTCTGTTGTAGGTATGCTTTTCTTTAGTATTTTAGAGGGATTCTAACTCTTTCCCATTGTAATCTTAACCTTTGTATCTCTCTCTCAAAAGACGATGAGAGTAACAACTGTTGAAAAGTAAATTCTCAGATGTATCTAAGCTTATACATACATTGGACAAAAACCGAATCTTACATTGGGGCAGTGAGTTCTGCAACATCCTGGTGCTGCATGTATTGTCACACTTTTAAAAGTTGTATTTCTCATATATCTTGGGAATTTAATTAGTTTTATGTCATTTTCGTAGGGCAATTTAGTAGAGATTTAGCACATAAAAGAAGATGTGTGAATCAATACAATTAACCTAATAGTGATTTGGTTCAACGTAAAGACTACTGCTAGGGCACTCAAGTCATTTTCTTAATTTATGCGCATATATATTATACGTAACCAACACATGTTTTCAAAGGATGTTAGTGTTCATGCTCTGCTGATATTTTATTCTGTTCATTTTGATTTTGTTTTTCAGTTGTGGTTATAGGATTGTTCTCTTTTTTTTTTTCTTTTTTTCCCCTCTGTACAACTTTTCTAAAATTCAACAGTTGTTCTCAATTTGGTTATTTGAACCGAGGTCAGTAAGGCTGTGCCTTTGGAAGGTCTCACTGCTTTTAAAGTTGAATGGTTCTAACTGAATATAATGCGTTCATTCTTCAGTGTGTGTGAGTGTGTGTATGCAGCGTATGTGAGTGCATGCAGTGTGTGCAGTGTGTGCAGTGTCACTTCGGCCGTTGGCTTTTTGAGGTATGTTCATTTATAGAGATTTTGTAACTGTATTGTTGAATTTTTAATGCATGCTTGGATTTTAAAGGGGCACCGTATTTATGGGTTGTTGTACGATTATAGGGAGATAAAAGAGGGGATTGAGAGGTCATGCTAAGGAGAGTATATTACTTGCCACTGAGGAATATACTTTATATAATAGCAATGTGATGATGTGTGGCATGCTTTAACTAAGGGATATTTTTGTGTAATAAGAAAGCTATATAGAGTCACATTTTTTGTTTTTTGTTTTTTATTTTGGATTTGGTAACTAAAATTTTACATGTGAACTACATGTTTCTTCTGTTTCGTAAGGAAACAGAACTTTTTTTAAAACCATCTCTTTCTAATCAAAGACGTTCAGTTTCTTCCCACTCATTGTACAATGTGTTTATATGTCAGCTCATTTGAATGTATATAAAAAAAAAACTGTTTGTTCATAATTGTAATGAATTTATTCAACTTAAGTGTGTTTTATTCATCCAATTACACTTGAAACAACAGGTTCCCGCAGCAACGCGCGGGCTTATTTTCTCGTGAATGCTATTAAATTGTCACCTGACCTCTCGCCAAATTACATTTGTCACCTAAAAATGAGAAAATCTTTTGAAACGCCCCTTTTGAGAATTAATTTCAATTTAGCAACTTCAATTTTTCACCAAATAGCATGTTCGTACACTAAAGGGAAAGGGATTCCTTTCCATTAAATCCACCTAGTCCTGATCAGGACCGTTGCTACAACTATTATAACTTTTAAATAGGTTCCCTGTTAGTAAATGTTGGATCAAATTTCAACGGTCCGGATCCCGAACTAAGTGGATTTGATGAAAAATGATTTGGAGTAAAGAATATAAATTATCACTAAAACCGATATAGTAAGTAGTTACCATATTGTTTTATTGTCAAAAATATCTCGTGGAACTTTAATAAGATAATATCGCTCGACTCGAAAAATTAATAAAAATTATAATCAAACATCAATATTAGCCTAAAAGTAAAGTGGAAACTAAACAACGGGTATTAGTTGTTGATTATTCGATATTAACATAGTCCTTATAGGAAATGATGGATGAAAAAATTATTCGTCATTGCACAGATATTAATGAAAATATTCAGTGTTTATGCTATCGATATTGATAAAGAGGTGAATTATTTTTAAGTTCTGATAGTAATGACGATATGTCAGTGAAATTATGTATCATTATTGATTATTAATATTAACAGAGTCATTATATGAAGTTAATTGATATGAGTACATACTTCCTGGCTACCTGCTGAGATGCTCGTCATCTATTTGGTAAGTGAATAAGCATTTTACTTTCATCAATAGTTTGGCGATGATATAATATTACGATATGAAAATTACACTAAATTTTTAAAAATTACGGGTAACACATTATTCTAACTAATTTGATTATTACCAGACTTACACAGTAAAACAATATTTGAGTAATAGTCATTTTTTCTTTCTTTCAAATGATGTTAGTCATTAAAAGTCATTAAATTTAAAATAAAGTTATCACTCATGCATTGTAATTTTTGGCGATATAATGAATACGGATGATGACCCACTGTCTACTTTTTCTTTCATAATCAGGAGAGATTTTTCAGTGTGTTCAGAACATGGACAGTTTTTTTATTTTTATCAGTATACCATATGTTATTATACAAGTGAAGGGAAGTTTTTTTTTTAAAAAAAAAAAAACCCTAACGATAGCTATTGTATTATTCAGGGGAGTTTTAACGAAACATTTTTGGTACTGTTCACTTTTAACCAAACGATAGCAACATTCTGTGTTATAATATTGCATTGGACATGCTAGAAATGTCACAAAATCCAACCTAAAAAGATAAGAAAACACCAAAAACAAAAAATTGGATGGAGCGTTGACTCGAAAAATGGCATTGAAGGTGGAGCAAACAGAATTCAAAGGCTAGTGTGTTAATATGGTAATCTAATCAATGCAATTGTTAATATGCTACAACCAAAAATTTATAACCATCGACTCAAATGGATCACCCTTACAATAAATATCGTGCTATAGGAGATGAACATGTACATATAAAACACATCACCCCCTCTTCGTTGGTCGATGTGAGATGTTACACGAATTGAGTGTTTTGGATTACCCCTTATTTTTCAAATTACTTACTTTTAATCTCGGTTTCTAAATCGAAACAAATCTAATTGTTCTTTTTTATGAATATAGGTAAAAAAATAAGACAGATAATTGGGCGTAACCACTCTCGAAAAGAAAAAAGAAACAACCATATGGCCCTACATTCCCAACGGACTAAAAAGTAAAAACCAACGTCTCTCTCTCTTATTCAATCCCTATTTTTTCACACCAAA
This sequence comes from Malus domestica, assembly GCF_042453785.1. Classification (NCBI taxonomy): domain Eukaryota; kingdom Viridiplantae; phylum Streptophyta; class Magnoliopsida; order Rosales; family Rosaceae; genus Malus; species Malus domestica. The sequence continues at coordinate 34,269,757 of NC_091670.1, read as the reverse complement.
TTTTCTCATTGTTTTAGCAGTGCAATTATGTCCTCCTCTGTTTCCATCCTCTGTTTTTTCCTGGAATCTCATGATTTGATACCCTAACCTTCAAATTTTGGCAATCCAAGACAAACCCACATAAAAATATACACAGAAAATCTCAAATTTTTGAACTTTTAACTGTTTTTTTGTTAGGTTTTTGTACAGCAAAAGGCCAACTCTGTTTGCTGTGTCTGTGCATTGGTGGTGGTTACAAAAAAGCGTGTCTAAAAATAGGCAAAAATTGCAAACAAGAATGAGGTATTATACGAGCGGATGACAAATTGTTTTGTTCCTAAGAAAGCTCCTCTGCTTTTGTGTAAAATTAGCGGCCTGTTTCTCTCCTCTCTCAGACTCTTTGGGATCATCCATTTTCTTCCTCTCTTCACATACAAGATTTTTCTTGTGAGGTTGGATTCTTTGTTTTCAATCCCCCCACCAGTCGAATTTTCGATATGTGTTCTTTAATTTCTTCCTTTTGGTTTGGATTTCAGGCTGCTCTGAAAATTCTGTAGTTTTATGTAATTACAGTAATTGCTTCAGACCATTTGAATTCTGAGATGGCATCATCACAAGTTGAAATGGCGTCTTCTGCGCCTTTCGGGTGCGTGTTGAGGGATCACAACCGGCGAGACAGGTGCCGAGAGAGAAATGCCAGGGCCACGCAGGCCGCTTTTCAGAAGAATTTGAATAGCTTGGTGAGGAATCACCTCACCACCTGCATTTCTGTCTCTTCAATATCTGCCTCCAGTGACAAGGAAAGCAACAACTCCAAAGACCGAGACATTGAAAATGTCGAAAGAGATGGTGGTTGTTCGACAATGAGCCCGAGGCAGTCTCGGGTTCTTGATCGACAGGCTGCGAGACGAGGAGGGAAAGAAGGAATGGCAATGGTTGAGAGGCAGAGCCAAGAGGCAGAGCTCATGTCAGTGCCTAACTCCGAACCTTCATCATCGAGGACATCGACATCTTTGAAGGAGACTCTTTTCAGAACGGATAGCTTGGCGAGAATTTACAATCTGGGAGTTGGAGCTTCCTCGCTGGTTCAAATATGGGAGAAGAGGCTGAACCAATCAAACAGTTTCAAGATGAGTTCCAATGGCAGCGCAGAGACAAGCAGGTCTAACTCTGGATTCAGCTGCAATGAGAATGAGAACATATTCAATGCTTCCAATGAATCCAGTGCTTCCAATGAGTCCACTGGTTCAAATGCACCAGTTTTCGAGAAACAATCATCGAGAGGGTCTGAAGCAGGGGACTCGGTTTGTGTTGATGAGAGGTATGACACCGGCCCGGTTGCTGAGGATTCATTTGAGGACACACATTCTGAGGAAAGCACCACAAGTGATGCCCTGAGTAATTTAGATGCAAGGGAAAGAGAAAGAGAAAGGGAGAAGGTTCGTGTTGCGGATATCATTAAAAGGTTGAAAATGACAGCACAGTGTCCATTATCTTCTAGTGATGACAATGATCAGCAGTCTTGTACCAATGCATCTCCGTCTAGAGAGCGCGATCATGAGAGGCTTTTCGGGTCTGATCAGACAGAGCAGCTGCACAAAGGGTTCTCTCAGGTTATAAGTTCACCGAGGATGATCAGAGGCAGGCAGGCTTTTGCTGATTTGCTTATGCACCTGGAGCGCGACCGACATAGGGAGCTTGACGCGCTTGTAGACCGCAGAGCAGTTTCAAGATTTTCACACAAAGGGCGAATTCAGGTGCGTTAATTATTCATTCATTTTTTAACTCAAGTTTTCTTAAACAAGCTTAGTTCTTAGTTTACACTGAATTATATTTAACCCTTTTCTTCCTTCTTTTCAAATTGCAAAGCAATTACATATTTACTTAGCATATTATGCTTGTTTGCAGTCAATGCTTCGGCTTAAACTGCTACAACGCCGCATGGCAGTGGCAGTAGGTCAAGATGTACCGCGCCGGAAACCAGCAACATCTAAAGTGAACAAACTTCCACAAGGGTCTGCCATCATGCATCTCAGGTACAGTGATCATTGAAACATGCCAAGATACAAGCTAGTTCTGATGCTAAATTTGCACTTTGCTCTCTGAAGTCTGAATGCAAGTTTTCTAATTAGTTTAAACCTTAAATAAAGTGAAGTTAGTTAAAGAAAAAGAACTTAATAATTGCACAGAATTGGAAAGAAATAAAATCTTTCAACTGTCATCACTTGTTCCTGAATAATATGAGGGTTTGTTTGGTGCTTCAGATTGTTTGATTGGATTACCATGAATACAGTGAGTTATCCAATCCAATCCTAGACACCAATCGAATCGTTAATGTACTGTGTGTGATTGGAAAAACGAAGTAACATTTAGATCATTTAATTTCAGGGAGAGATTTAGCACTGGTGTGGAGCAGGCCTCAACAGATCAGAGTGATGCAGCTATTCCAAAAAGCCCTCAAAAGGAGGTTGTAAAGAACACCAGTGTACTATCAAAAAGCTCCTCCACTCCCAATAAGCCTAGCAAAAACACTCTTAATCGTGACGTTGATAGAGTTGAGCAGAAGAATGCAACCGGGATGCAGACCTCATTGCCGCATGCTAGCGAAGATCTTCGTGAAGAAGTAGGCATGAGTTCAAAAGTCACCTGTCAAGAAACAAGTTCAGTGGCTACAAACACCTCAACGCAAGCTAGTAACGGTCTTCATGAGGAAGGTAGCCCAAGCTCAAAAGTCACCTCGGAAGGAACAAGTTCAGTGGCTACAAACAATTTTCCAAATGCTAGTGAAGATCTTCGTGATGAAGCCAGCCCGAGTTTGAAAGTCGCCTATCAAGGATCGAGTCCAATGGCTAGGAACACCACAACTCATGCTAGCGAAGGTCTTCATGAAGAAGCCAACCCGAGTTTAAAAGTCACCTTGCAGAGAACAAGTCTAATGGCTAGGAGTACCTCCCCTCATGGTAGTGAAGATCTTTGTGAAGAAGCGAGCCCGAGTTCAGAAGTCACCTTGCAAGGAACAAGTCCAATGGCTAGAAACACCTCACCTCATGTTAGTGAAGACCTTCACGAAGAAGTCAGCCCGCGCTCAGAAGTCACTTTGCAAGGAACAAGTTCAGAGGCCAGAAACAACTTACCTCATGCTAGTGAACATCCTCATGAAGAAGCTAGCCCTAGTTCAGAAATTATCTGGCAAGGAACAAGTTCAGAGGCCAGAAACAACTTGCCTCATGTTAGTGAAGATCTTCATGAAGAAGTTAGCCTGAGTTCAGAAGTTATCTGGCAAGGAACAAGTTCGAAGGCTAGAAACCTTGATGCGCAAGAAAATGCAGATGCAACCACATCCTTGGTTGGTTGGGGTGAGAATGAGATAGAAGAACAACTAGAGGATGATTACCAGTACTATGGAGATTATACTTATGACTGGATCAATGAGATTTCTCGCCCACGTAGCTACTGGGAAAACCTGAGAAAGGCATGGTACCAAGAGATGCTGAACTCCAACTCAGGCAAAGGGGAGATACGCCAACTTATCGAAAGGTACACCAGCATTGCTTCAACTTTTCGTGTTTTGGTTTAGTTGTAAGCTTCTGTAATAGTACAACCATATTTTTATGTTTTACTCATCTGAATTTCACATTGATCTATGCAGAAGAACAGTATCAAATTGTCTTGCAAGTGATTTCCGAGACAGAATAGACAGACTGATGGAATCTCGCTTAGAAATACAAGCGCAACCAGATGGCAGTCAAGAAGGAGAAGACGATGATATCAGCCACGATAGGATGAATCAATTGATGACTTTCTTACAAAAGCATCACCAAAAACAACAACAACAATTGCTGCCAGCATGCAGTCAAGAAGAAAAACAACAAGTGCAAGAACAAGAACACCAAGAAGAAGATCAGAACATGACAGAAGAAGATGATGATGACAATGATGATGAAGGAGGAGAAGAAAGAAGTCTAATTAGCGCTCAATATCAAGAAGCAAGTGATGATTTTTACCAATGCACATCATTGCAGCCATCGCCATCTCACATGACAGCATGGAGCTATCAAGATATAGAAGTGGGGGATGATGCTAATCGAGCTGCTTCTACATCTCCACCCCGACATTTGCCATCTCATTCTTACTATTCAAATAGTCACCAAGGTTCACCATCACCACCTCCATCATACCATCAAAATCACCATCACTTCTCTTCCCCTGTAAGTCATCCTTCAATTGTGAGTTTAACTTTTTCTCCTCGACAGTTGCGTCAACTTTGAGTTCATAATTTATTGGCCAGTAAAGAATCTAAGATAACACTTCTGAACTTGCAGGAAATGGAATTCATATATGACATGAGAGGGCAGATGGAGCAACTCTATCGTGAGATGTCGGAGCTACGAAAAGTAATTAAGAGCTGTGTAGACATGCAAATGGTAATGCAACAATCCATGAAGCAGGAAGTTCATTCAGGTTCGTGTTGTACTACTCATTCGTTTGTCTTAATTTAGGGCCTCGGTCAATTTAAAATGAATACCATAATTTGCACAAATGTATCAACTGAAAAAAGTCTTTAAAAAACATCCTTGCTCTTGTTAATTTGGTTTTTTTAGAACAGTTTTAAATACTCTTTCAAAGCAAAAATAGCGAGAATCAAAGTCTGAGTGTCTGCATTACTCCTTATTTTCGATCAGTTTCTTGACAGCACACTATTCTGTATGTTACAGGTCAAGAGGAGAGGAAAAGGTCTGCAAATGGATTACCAAAGAAAGGAAATTGTTGCATTTGCCATGAAGTGAAAGTCGACTCACTTTTGTACAGGTAACTTGTTATCCAACTAAGGCTTCTCATGTGAGTATAGATCTTTTCATTTCAATTTTTTGTTGGCTATAGTACTCATCTTGTGAGATGCCATTTCTGAAATTTACAGGTGTGGACACATGTGCACCTGTCTCAAGTGTGCTCATGAGTTGCAATGGAATAGTGGAAAATGTCCAATCTGTCGAGCTCCAATTGTGGATGTCGTGAAGGCACAGATGGATTACTAGACTCTACCAGCACCTGGTGAACGAGTTCTTGCTTCAGAGGACCGTCTTTCTTTCGAAAAACTCAACATAGTGAAGCATACAACATTGGAAGAGGAAGCTAATTTTGTTCATCTTTGCCTATTTACTTATCTGCTTTTTTTTTACATGTCAAAAGTCATCATGGGACATCATACATGGTTTCTCTTTTCCCACATATACTCTTGTGTGTATGTTTTTTTAGGAGAGACCCACAACTAACAAGCTCTACTATTTGTTCTTCATCTTGCTATATACAATTTGAGAAAATGTGCCGAATTTGTATTGTCATTCACCCATGTTAAAACATGTGAATCAGTATTACAATATGACGGCATGACTATTGCATCCAAATATTTCCGTAGTTGCAAGAGGTGATGTTGCTTAAAGGGTAAGAAACCAGAAGTAAAGCTGTGGGAGAGCAGTTCTCTTAGTCATAATGTATTTCAAATTAGTGTCAGTAAAAGCAGGTAATCCCTTTTTTTCAGCCAAAGACAAGAGTTGGTGTAATTTTACTGTTCTAGTGCAGGATTGTGATGTGAAGGGTTGTTTAACAAGTTTGCAGAAACAAACAGAATATCAGAATTATTGGATCTTGTTGGGGGACTTTCCTGTACATAGCAATAAAAGAATATATATGCATATATATATATATATATATATATATATATATATATTGCCCCCACAAAAAGAACCTGCAACTGTGAAAAATAAATAAAAAAAAACCCCTTAAAATATTGCCCCCACACGCTTAGTTTTATTTTTAGTGTTGTTTCTGTCCTTTTATACAACAGATGTGTGACTGTAAAACCATTAGAACAATCGAACTGCAGACTTGGATTTCTTTGTACGATCATTGTGAACTCAAGTTTGAATCCCTTTTTATGCTATCTTACTATTCACAATTCATAATTCAATTGTAATTAATTTTTCATGTATTGTTCTTGTCTAATTAAACAGAATGCAGTGGCCCCTGGGAGATACCAGCAACCCAGCAACAACCTTGACAACTAAGGCCATCTCCAACTGATCCGGTCAGAGGGTCATAAGTCGAAAATAGCCCGAAATAACACGAAAACCGTCTCCAACCGAAAGCTAGGCCAAATGGCTCATGGGCCCTACCGGGCCAACTAGCTAGCCCAAACCAGCCGGTCCAGCATTTTGAATCCCAACGACTACTTGCTGACGTCAGCTAGTCGTTAAATTTGATTTTTTTTTTAAATTAAAAAAAAATAAAAATTCTATTTTTTTCCTATAACTACCCAAGTCATTAAACAACATTAAATAACATTAAACAATATTAAACAACATTAAACAACATTTAGTAACATTAAACAATATTAAAAAAAAACATTTAACAACATGAAACTCAAATAACATTAAAAAAAAGATTCTTTATCGACAAGAAATCTGTAAAGTTACTCACACATAGAAACGTGGCACTCGAAATTCAAGACGTAAAATTATTGAGATTCCAACTCGAAAAATTATTGACATTCCATCTCAAAAAATTATTAAGGTAATTTAATTTAAGTAACCATATTAATCAATTAAAATAATAAATTATATTTAGTCCTATGACTCCTTGACCTCTTGGTTGGAGATAACTTTTTATTACAGAACTATATTTGACCTATGGCCCTCCAACCCTCCTTCAGTTGAAGCATGGGAACTGGAATGGACACAAGGACAAGGGCAACTAAAGCCCTTTCCTTTCAGTCGTTATTAAGAGTGCCTCCTAACAACTCATCACTTAGGCCAGCCGTACATTATCATTATTTTTTCTTAGTTATTATTTTCTTTTCTTGTCCAACCTTTTATTCCCTCCTATTTAGGCTCCAAAAATATCATGTATGCCTTGAATTTAAGCCATCACCCAAATATCGTTTGACCCCCAAAATTTCTTTACATCCGGACGGGCATGCTATAGTCGTAACCAAGAGTGATCAAGTGACGATGATCTAGCGGCATAATCGTTAAATATTATGCTAGGGACATTCACTCAAGCCACGTTGAGGGTTGTTAGCTGTTGATGCATTGTGAGCTCTCTTTTTCACATAGGTTAATGTACACACGTATAAATAACTAACAATCACTCACATGTACTGTTAACTATTGTGCTTGGCATCTCTTATTTTTACTAGGTGCAATACCAGAACAGGTTTAAAAGAATATCATATATGGTTTTGTAATTACTAGGTTTGGCTAGTATTCACATGCATGTTGAGCCAAATATGGTATAGTTATAGCTCTCTTTCCCTCCGAGCAAGTTAAAGGTGTCCCAAATACCTTTGAGGATATACACTACTACATACCCCACACGTACACAGGTCTAGAGGCAAGTTATGTGTGTGTAGGGTTTAGGGTTTTAGGATTCAGAGACACGTTGTTGTGGTGTCCACGTATTTCAACGATTTGAACCATCTATTTTTAAGTCTTCTTTAAAAGAGCATGTTTACCAAAACTCACTCAAATCTAAAATCATATGACAGTTGGATTAGATTTAGTGTTTCTTTATAGAATCATATTCGTTTATTTTCTTCATCACAAATGAATGTCTTAATAGTTTTGGATTTGTCTAGTTCTTTGCAATGATAATCTATGAATGATGTACTAAAATATAGACGGTTTGAATTGTTGAAATACATTACAAAGTGACTTACAAAATAAGTGTCAAAATGTATGTAAAAAAGATGTCCCCGGATTTTAATCCTGTATGTATATATGTGTGTGTAAATTATTATTAGTCCAATCCAATCATAGATGGGGTTACCTTGTGCAATGTCCTCGTGACCACATGTCTCTAAACCTTAACTATTTGATAGGGTAAGTCTGTAAGACAACTTCAGCATTTGATTTTTGGTACAAACAATAATGCATGCATTTTTTTTCTTTCTCAAAGACAACAAGGAACATCCCATCACATTATCATGATCAAATTGTATTTGAAAATTCCTGAAAGTATTCTCTGCCATTCTCAAAAATAGAAGAAATCCAACTATTGCTACGAAGGACAATAAAATGACCCGACGTTTGTAATGGTTTGTTTGCTTTATCTCGCTTTCCTAAATTATTGCCTTACAATTTGCCAGTCACCCTTATGACAACACTGCATTTTATCATGTCCAAAACCAACCTTTTGTCTTGACAAATTTGTGTTTCTTTGATCATGTGGAAATAGCTATTAAGAGTCTTTTTATGCATGTAATCTACTATTGAGAAAAGACCGGTTTATACTACGTAATGTAGATTGGTATCTGATACCATTGGATACGAAAGATAGTAATTAGAGAGGAAGATAAAATAACGACGTATTGACAATGTTGCTTTCTATCTTAATTAATAGGCCAAAGAGGTGACTCAAGGCAACTTTACAACACTGTCTGTTGGCCTAAATTTTCTCAACTGACAAATCTCTATCATTAGAGGTACTAATACACATGGCTTGTTATCTTGTGATTTCGATTGAAGAATTTATACGAATTTGGATGTTATCCACAGAAGGAACATGTGAACCTACAAGAGGAGCTGCATTACCCAAAATAAAGTTAACCCTAGGAGATACCCTAGTTTCTAAGGCCAATCCCAACAAACATTTTTTGGATGTTGCGTATGTGTCGTCGATCGTAGTTGCATAGCAACGTTGGTAACTTTTCTTTATTGGCCAGAGAAAAGAACAGAAAAACAAAACAAAAGAACTCTAATAATGTTAGGAATAATCTTCTTAGGCTTAATTTGGATTGAGAAATTTGAAATAAAGGATTTGGTTTCGACACCAAGACTCGGTATATTTGCGAAACTAGAAAACATCGAATGGAATGTATTTGAAATAACTTAGACGAAATGGATTTTAAATAACTATATGCAAGGAATCATTTGAAATCCATTTGTTTCCTTCTCATTTAAATCTTGACATGTAAGAATTGTGATAATCTAAACAAAAGTTTTCAGTTCTATAATCGCTCCATCGAAGCCGGAAAATATAGTTTCATTGATTCATCTATGGTGTGACACCTCTCCTACTTTTATTAATATTATAAGGTTGCTGCTTCTCCAAAATTCTTTACATGTCACTCAATAGTTTTCACTTTGAAAAATTCTCCAAAATTCTTTAAATTATAAGCGGTGGATTGACAGAAGAGACATTGATGGGGTATGTGGTTTAAGGTTCAAACTACAAGGCCCACAGATTCAACTGCACATGACATATTAAAGCTTCTTCAAAGTGACCATACGCATACTACTATTTAGTCATGTTTCCATCCAATTTTTTAATTAGACACAATTGATAGTTACTAAACTATTTCATGGCCATTTATCCTGCCCAACTGGAGCAGGACCTACTAGCTTAACTACTTAACTACAAACATAATTTACTGTTTCAATCACTCAGATTTTGAATAAGTGCTGGGATTCTAATATATTTTGTTGATATAAGGGAGGCATGTAATTCACATGGTTAAGAGAATTTAACTTGTATCCATGATTGTTCGAATTCTTATTCTTTAATCAGTTGCATCAAAAGACAAAAAAAAATTCTAATTTATCGAAAGAAATGCTTTTAGTGATGAGGGGTGCACTTCAACATGTAATAAACTTTAATCTCTTTTAGTTCCAAGAACTCGAACTAAAATCTGAGTCCTACTTTTTGGTCTTGCTTGTATAAAAAAATATAATAAAATGCCTTCAAAACCTATGATTATTTTGATACAAGCAATATTGAGGAAAAAGATATGAGGAAATCTGAAGTACAGAAGTAAACACTTAACCAATTAAACAACAAGCTTCTTGCTTCGACCTACCACATTTAATCTCTTTTAGTTACCGCTGATATTTTAGTAAAGCTAGGCATTGGTTGAAGTGTGATTAGCATATCATAATCTTGACAATCTTTTGCGCCAGCTCAAAAGAGAGACAATGATTGGTTACTCTCATGTACCCCACTCTCCAGCTTGGGATTGAGGACGCATGGAGTCTGAGCAGTAAAGGCACAAAGGTGCGGGGAAGAAAATAAAAAGAGGGTCCCTGAGAAGGCTGGCATTGGCACCACAATCCCCATCCTCTCCCCGCGCACCCCTTCTTTTGCCTCACCAAAATTACAATTATAATCCTTCACTTCGTTAGGAGGTTGTCACTTTCACCCTCACAATAGGGTTACTTAGGGTATAACTTATGGCATACCCTAACCCACCCATGTTACAACTTAGCCAAAACCTGCCCATTGTCCCCACTTTTTTCTATAAAATCCTCCCCACTCCATTTCATCCCCTAAACCCTACTTAACCTCTTCACCTTCATCATCATCAAACCCTCTCCTTCAACTTTAATCTTCCTAAGATCATAAAAAATGTGTTCCTCGAAACCGAAATTGCAACGAAGTGTTAGTGTCTCTGCAATGTCCGCGAAACTGATCAACCAGCGTCCAGTTCTCCAGCCAACCGGCAACCAATTTCCAAGCTTGGAACAAAAAAAGTCTCCTAAGAAAAGCTCCCAAGAAACTAATGTTCCAACTCCTCTTCCTTCACCAGTTCCAACTACTAAAACTAAGGCCTCACTTTCTCCTCCTATCTCTCCCAAGTTGCCTTCACCTCGACAGCCTGCGTTTAAGCGAGGTAAGGATCCCAATCAGCTGAATTCTAGTGCTGAGAAGGTTGTAATGACGCCTCGTTGTGCAACCAAATCCACAAATTTTTTGAAAAAATCGAAGAAATCTAGTGGCGTTGCACCTTCTGCTGAAAGTGTGTTGAAGAATATATCGTCTTTGATAGTAGAGGCACCAGGAAGCATAGCAACTGCAAGGAGGGAGCAAGTAGCAACAATGCAAGAACAGCGAAAGATGCGAATTGCACATTACGGAAGAATAAAGTCTGCCAAGTATGAAGGGAAAGTTGTTCCTCTTGATTCTTCACAACCGAATGATTTCAGTCAAGAGAAAAGGCGATGCAGTTTCATCACCCCTAATTCAGGTATAAAATTTAGCAGAAGTACTAACTTTAAATTTCTATAGACAAATTGTTGAAGTTATCAAGTTAATAAAAAAGTTGAAAAAATGTGTTTGCTTGCAGACCCAATATATGTTGCTTACCATGATGAAGAATGGGGAGTTCCCGTCCATGATGACAAGTAAGTCTCTCTCTCTCTCATCCCAACTGTCTCTCGCAGACACACATACATGTTTGAAGCTACGGAAAATATGTACAAATAGAACCGGTTCTAATATTTTAATTAAAAATATGATTGAATCCCCAATTATTTTATTTTATTTTATTAAAACTTGTAAGCTTATCTATTTGGACACATTTCCCTTGGAGCTAAATAGCTAACTTTGCTTGCTCACATTTACAGTATGTTGCTTGAATTGCTACTGTTAACTGGTGCTCAAGTGGGATCAGATTGGACTTCAGTCCTGAGGAGAAGGGAAACATTGAGGTGTGTGTGATTCCAAAATTTCGTTACTCTTCTTAGGTTCTCTATATGTATGTTATAATGGTTCCACTAATAATAGCTTTGAGACATTTTATGATAAAACCTGCACCTTTTGGGCGCACTGGAATGTATTTTTGAAGTCTTAAACAACAGCTACTTCGTAATCTTAACTAATCTAAGTGTTTCCTTATGCAGGGAGGCTTTTTCAGGGTTTGATGCAGATGTTGTGGCTAAATTTAGTGAAAAGAAGATAATATTGTGTTCTGATTCTGGCATAGATATAAGCCTTGTTCGAGGAGCTGTTGACAACGCTAAGAGAATTCTTGAGGTACTATGAGATACAACTGGATCATAATCCCCATCAAACATTTGATACATCTTTCACATTTACTAGTCAAGAAGTGATTTCTGCACTTTTTCACCCTTTGTGCTCGACTCTCTTTCTTTCTAACCATTTGATAAAGGGAGTGCAAACAGTGAAAATAAGAGTGTGGAAATCATTTCCTTTACTGGTCTTGACATAAAGTAAAAAAAAAACGTAATAAAGTGATTTTGATGTGAATATGATGTCTTAGTTTAAACTAACTTTACAGATAAAGAGGGAAGTGGGATCATTTGACAAGTACTTGTGGGGATTTGTGAATCACAAACCAATATCTACCCAATACAAGTCATGCCACAAGATACCTGTGAAGAACTCCAAGTCAGAGGCCATCAGCAAAGACATGGTTAGAAGGGGTTTTAGGCACGTCGGTCCCACTGTGATTCACTCCTTCATGCAAGCAGCTGGCCTCACTAACGACCACTTGATCACCTGCCCAAGGCACCTCCACTGCATCCCTTCACCATCATCACCCATGATTTGATCACAACAGTTCTGATGGAACACACATGTTTGCTTAGATGGCATAGAATAGCTAGGAATATCCAAATTATAGCATAATAAGCTTATTCTCTAACTCTAGATGTTTGGTTTGTAGTTTGTAATATAGTTGTTGTTTGTCTTTAAGCAAGGTAGAAATTCTCTGTGCATGATGTCTGTTCTTTTCTAAAGGACGGATTTTGCATCAATAATGTAATTTGCAACTTATGGAAGACAATCTTATCTATCAATGTTATCGACATCTTATCAAAAGTTGTCTGGTCCTTAAATTCATATCCAGAGAAGTACTTTTAGTGGGAGCCTAAGAGGGCTTGGGAGATGAAATAGGGACCTATTGTGGAAGACAAGCAGCATGTGCTGGTGGGCAAGGGTAATGGCAAGTGTATGGGTATGGGATGAAATAGCTTTCAGTGGTTGTGGATGACCACCACCACCAACATCACCACCTCTATTATTTGTTTTGCTTTTAACAAGATTGTGAAGAATAATCAGTACAGGTAGGACTGTTCGGGCCAGCCCTTCCAAAGCCATGGACCATGATTTATCCGTCTATCTAATCCTCTTTCCACTTGAAGTGGATGAGTAGTGTCAGTTCTTCGCTCAGAGATATAAAAGCTGCCTTTATGCACAAGGAGAAACACAAGTCCTTAATTCTATATTTTTCGTTTTTTTTTGTTTTTTCCCTTTGCTTCTAGATTCTGACCTTTTTGGGATATTTGTATCATAAATTAATATAAAGTCTGGGTTTATGTTTGTTTTCACGAAATTAAGGTTTTGACTTGATATTCATAATCTAATTTAAAGGGAGTGCTACCAATCTTCTTATCCGGATCTACCGGCTTTGTCTTAGTGGCTCTCATTTTCATCGTGTAATATTCTTTGTTGATCAGTATTGTCTAATTTTTAGGTCACTCTTCACATATCAACTATCTAAATAATCAACAAATTAGTCGCTTAGTATTACGGTCTAGTGATATTCCCTTTCACTGGTAAGTGAGAGGTCTTAGGTTCGATTTTCACTGCCACAACCCAGTCCGCATAGTAAGATATTGTCCGTTTTGGGCCACATCCTCATGGATTTGTTCTTGGGCTTCCACCCAAAACGCATCTTACTATAGGGAGGTGTGCATGTACATATAAGGCACATCACCTCCTCTCCCCCGGGTGATGTGTGATCTTACAATCCACCTCCCTTAGGGGCCCAACATCCTCGTCGACACACTTCCGACCGGGGAGTGACTTTGATACCAAATTGTCACATCTCAGTCCGCATAGTAAGATATTGTCCGCTTTGGGCCACGCCCTCATGGATTTGTTCTTGGGCTTCTATCCAAAACTCGTCTTACTATAGGGAGGTGGGCATGTACATATAATGCACATCACTTCCTCTCCCCCGGGCGATGTGGACTCTTACACTCACCCCCTCCCTTTAGTGTAGATAATATCGATTGTTCAAAAAATAATCAACAAATTAAAAATTATTTGATCATTCAATAACACTGATAAAATTTCAATGTTTAAGTGATAACATGATTCATTTATTAAGTAAATATCTGTAAAAGGACTAAACGACTTTGAATTTAATTAATTTTATTGCACATATGATCTTTAAATAATGACTAAGTAAATAAACGAATAAGATCATTGTACTACATTACAATATGAGAATATTACTAGCATTCCTCTTAATCTAAACAATGTAGGGGAGGATTCACATTCAAAGTATTCACACTAAGGACTGAAAAATATTAAAGAACGTAGCTCGAAGCACAATAGTTTCTTAGTTTTTAGGGTGGGTATTCGGGTCTGGTGTTCACCCGGGTGAAGAAATGGTGTAGTGGTGCGATCCACAATAGGTAAGGTTTGGACGACTCAGATCGTTAAACAATTTATAAATTCAGGAACTCAAATTATGAGCCCCCGACCATTTGAGAAAGAAAAAAAAACTAATTAATTCCATACGAATAGTTGAATGGTAATATATATATATATATATATATATATATATATATATATATATATATGATCTAAGCATCTTCTCCATGTGGTGAGTAACATACTTTTCTACTTTTCCTTGTTTCTGTTATGTTTGTGCAAAACATTGCATATGGATGAGGTGTATGATATGATGAGAGTTAATTCATGACCGTAACATTTGCAGGTAAAGTGGCATTCGGTGGACCTAAAGTTTTAGTTGACATTCCCAAAACTCCCACCAACAAAAAAACATAGGATTCCCTGCAGCTTCTAATCAAAACCTTTTCTTTTGCCTCTTATTTTTATTGAAGAATCTGCTTCCCAAATACAAATAGTATCCCTGAAATTACAGAATTTAAATTTAACCTGTTCGCCATCTTTTGATTGTGGTTGTTGGGAATTTGGAATGGATTCCAATTCAAGCCGGATATTGGATGTCAAGTTGGAAATCTGGTACTACACGTGAGGCAAGTTTATGGTCAAATGAATTCCAAATCTTTTTTTTTTTTTTACTCTAAAATACAAGACAAATACACATCTAAATGCATCGTTACTAAACTGCATCCATCGATTTAATTTCTTCTATAAATTATCATCCATGACAACTGAACTCATAATTTCCTATAATAAAGTCACGACTGCATGTCACTAAACCAGGTACTCTTGTACATTTGCATACATCTATTTCAAACATGATTTTTTTTTTTTTTGAAACGTTTCAAACATGATGTTGTAATGAACCCATGGTGATTTTGTTTCCTGATGCAAATTACAAAATATTCCCAAGTGATTCTGTTGACACTAAAAATTACCAAGTTTACATGACATGCTTGTTGTGCAACTAAAGAGCTAAGTACGTCCTTCTGGTGAATGCGGGCGTGGCGTGCCAACCCACGACCGAGCTCGGTCAGGCAAGTAGAATATATGTGATGGTGGTGTCGAATGCACTCTGACACTTTTATTTTTTTGTCAACCAATAAATTTTGTTAAATTAGATGTCAGATTAGTCACCGATGGGATATGAACTCACACCGTCATGCAAAAGCTCAACTCCTTTCCACCATTATGGTAATGGACCACTTGCCACTGCTGACTTCTGTACTCAAGCGATCACGGCTGAGGAATGCGTCTCGACCTGGGGTTTTAGAACATGAAGACAAGATTGCTTAAATCACTACATTGTTCAGGATCTCTTACACTAGGTTCAGCTGCCTCGACTATATTCGTGAGAATATAGGTGCGCTGAATCCGTATCAAGCTGCAAGGACACAGGTACTCATCAATTATAGGTCTCATTATTAGATGTTGCTGCTGGGATTTCCAAGTCCAATTCAAACAAGGTGCTGTTTGTATTGAGCCCCTTTTCGATCACCCGAACAGCCCTTTAGCCGTTGAAGAAGAAGACGACTCAGAAGACCAAGCATCTCCAACAACGCCCTACCAGAAAACGTCGTATAACATAAGATGTTGATCAACCCCCACCACTGATCACCAACATTGCTTTCCCTGCTTGCACCATTTCTCACAAAGATCGCAATCACTGGTATCGACAAATGCCACCAGCCGCAGATTGCAATCACTGGTGTCCCTTTTGTCGATACCCAATGCCGCCAGCCGCAGCCGGTGTTGAATAACAGGGGCCGGCCAGCGGAGCACAACTTCAGATGAATAAACAGTAAACATAAACCGATGTAACATTCTTAACTAGGGTGGCTAAGAAACTAGAAACAACCAAGTGACCAAGCAAAATTACTTCAAAATAACATAAGCATAAAGCCGGTGCAACAACTAAAGTTATTTGTATCCAGATGTGAAAGGGTGAAAGAAATAAACAAGACAAAATTTGCAGCATAACATCCAAAGTAATTAGGTATCCACTACAAAAACATAGGTGAAAATCGTCAAATAATTTTAAAGCTTGTTTTCAACGCGACAATTTAAGCCGTGGCTGTGGCTTGTGCTGCCGCTCTCTTCTTGGCCTCTTCAATAATGGTAAGCTTAATACCCTTACCCTTGGGAAGGCTTATCCATGGCTTAGTCCCCTTGCCAATTGTGAACACATTGCCCAACCGAGTTGCAAACTCATGACCACTGGCATCCTGGACATGGATTGTCTCGAAGCTGCCCTTATGCTTCTCCCTGTTCTTGATTACTCCAACACGGCCCCTGTTCCTTCCTCCAGTCACCATGACCACATTGCCAACATCAAACTTGATGAAGTCAGTGATCTTGTTGGTCTCCAAGTCCAGCTTAATGGTGTCATTTGCCTTGATGAGAGGGTCTGGGTAACGGATTGTACGGCCATCGTAGGTGTTTATGTATGGAATGCCCTTCTGTCCAAACTGCACAGATCGGACTTTACAGAGCTTGAACTACAGGAGATCAAGAATATCAAAACATTAATACATCAATTCCATAACTTGCAAACGCTGAAAACAAGTAATTATGTTATCCCATAAAAGCATAACTTTTGATATATTTTTACGACGTTTCTATATACAAACTTGAAATGACAATTAAAGAGACAAACTTATCCACATGGACAATAGATCTGCAGCCAGTGAACCTTGAATGGTTCCATATATTTTCATCAAGAAAAAAATATAAAGCAGGGCAAGTGGTATTCTTAACATGTCTGCTTAGTTTGATCAATTCTATCAAGTACACGGTGTTTAGGTGCTGAGTTATCTTGTACAGACGATCATAATAGTTCATTCATATATAAAGACTATCAACTCAGAAAAGCATGTTACTTTAACAAAGAAAACCACCATGAGACAAATGCAAGAGGAATGAAGAAAATAACCTTTGCTTCTTCATCCCTGATTGAATGGAGACGGAACCGACCCTTGGTGTCATAAAGAAGACGGAAGTTCTCATTTGTCTTGGGGATTGAAACAACATCTGAAAACGTAAAGCACAATACTCATAAATTTTCCTTTTCACAAGTCATAGGTAAATTCTGAACCCTAAGTAAAGATGAAAAAAGAATGAAAAAAAAAACACAACTAAACACACAAATAGATCCCAAATTACAAGCAAGAAAGTTTCCTATGCCAGGACACACATTGGTCACTCTCCACCAATTAAAATGTCCAACCAACGTACAAAATACTTCCTATGATGGTAGAAACATTCTCTAATTGATAAAGCACAAACATGTCTTATTATATGGAAAACTGGTCGAAATTAAAAATAGGTTCTCTAAAGCAGCCATCAATTGATAACCAAGTAGCTAGTTGTCCATGAGGATTGTTCAAATTAATTATCATAGAGCTGATATAACAACATGAGTAATGGTTATAAAAAACTGAAGTAGCAATATATCATAGAAAAGAGCGTTGTGCATACCCATGAAACCAGAAGGATATGTCTTATCGGTCCTCACTTTCCCATCAACGAGAACATGTCGTTGCATTAGAATGGAAATGACCTCACGGTATGTCAGAGCATACTTCAACCGATTACGCAATATGATAACCAATGGCAGGCATTCCCTGGATTTGTGAGGTCCAGACGAAGGCTTGGGAGCCTAAACAATAAAATTAAGAAACCAAAAACTGAATTAGTCGATTATCACATAAAATATTAGAGGAACGACAACCATTGCACGATTCAGTTAAAAAAAAACACATGCATAGAGAATATAACTTACAAATGCACCACCGAGTTTGTCGAGCATCCAATGCTTAGGAGCATTGAGCCTCTTCAAATGTTTCTTCAAACCACGAGCCTGTTGCACCCAAAAAATACAAAATTAAAAACAACCCCACTTGAACATTGTAATTATAACGCATAACGATCAAAGAATTAGCAGACATGATGATCCAATAACACAATTTTAGCCATATGAATATCCAATACATTCCACAAAATCCAAAAAATTTAAATTACAAAGAATAAGAAATCACAGATTTTTCACTTCGAATAACCTAATTTAACAATTATCCAGTCACTCTTGGCAAAAACAAACAATTACCCATAAAGTTTTAACTAGAAAAAATCAGCTAAAAACAAGAAGCAGCAGCAGAAATAGGTCCAAAATATTGATTCAATCTATACAAAAATGGAGCTAGATTATACAAGTTCTAAAATCAATGGCGGCAGCAAACATGCAGAAATCAAAGAGAATATGAAGATTCAAAGCAAATTCGTGTGGATTTATCAGAGGAAAATGAAACTACGAACCATGTTGTAAGCTTGATTTCAGGTGAACTCCGCCGACCACCGCCGCCTCTCCTTCACTGCTCCCAAGTCCGAAGTCCGAAGCCGCTCGCTCTCTGTGATCTGTGGAAGTTACAAACTCTCAGTCGCAGCTCTATATACCCCCTCCTGGTTTTTGACGAAACCCTAATGAGCTCCCGCGTCAGGGCTCGACACTGGGCCGACTTTTGGGCTTCAAATCTTTCTACTTATTTTCTTCTTTTGGGTTCGGTTAGAGAAATTTTGCAATGTGTTGAAAAAATACGAACCGGTAGATCAAGTATCGTAACACAAACGGTTGAATTTTTTTTCTTCAAGTATCCAATCACTTGTATTATGATATTTGGTGCAACGAGCCGTATTGGCAGGTCACTAAAAGATTTCTCGTTTAGTTGGGGTTATATTCGTTTTTGAGTTCTTTGTACACTTATTTTTGTCTTTGGATATTAAGAGCATCTCCAACAGTCCCTCAATTGCCCTTGTAATTGGGTTCAACTGCCCTTGGGTTGAACAAAGCAAGTCCAACAGAGTAAAAAAGGGAAGGGCAATTGGGCCAAGGGCTTGTGCCAGTTCAACCGCCCTTGCAAGAATCATATGGGCTTGCGCCCGCTGCATACAGAAATGGACCGAGTGGGGCTCGCGCACGTGCATAGCCCAAAGCCAACTAGCTCCTTGTTCCTCCAAGCGAAGTTATTGGGTTCCCAACGGTCAGTTGATTTGGATCGTTCGGTTTTCCAACAGTAAAAAAAAATTGCAAATTTTTCTATAGCTGCCACATGGCGCAATCTGGGGCATCCAACATAAATAATTTTGAAATTGAATGGTCAGGATTATTCCAACGGTAAAAAATTCATAAAAAGTACCCAAAAAATACCCCATTTTCTATAAATACCCTACTGTTGTCTTCATTCCATGTATTTGAAATATATTATTGAAATTAGACAATCATTTTATTGGCATGGAACAAACTTATAAAGCATAAAAAGATTAAAAAAAAAAATATATATATATATATATGTAAATATTGCCCTTACCTTCCATGTATTTGTTATGCGCCGATGTGAGTTTAATAATTTAATAAGTAATTAAAAAAGTTGTCAAAACATATTTTTCTACAATGGAATTATCTCAAGGCAGAGCTCGTCTTTCTCCATGTCACTAAGATCAATGGGGTAGCACCGAACATGCTCTACAAGATTAAAGTTATGAGGATGTCGAAGCCCAAATATTAGTGGTGATCGATGTAACAGAAGTCGTCGCCAATCCAAGGCATCACCAAGGGTGGTCTTGATCCTGGTTCAATTCGGTGAAGGGTGTAAAGATGGGTGTCTTGAGAAAAAAAAAATTCAAAGAAAAGACGGCAAAATCTACCATAGATGGAGGTAAAGAAGTGTGGCTTGGAATCAGAGGTGATTGCAGGACTGGGTCGACAACTTTTTTAATTAATTATTAAATTATTAAACTTGATGCACATAACAGTCTTTGACAGAATTGTGATAGAAATACCACATTGATTTGAGACACCTATTTCTAGGACTACATTGATCGATTTTCAATTTCATGGACCATTTGTGATAAAACGACTTATGGAACCCATTTATATGTCACATCAATACATAACAAAATTTTTTACAAAATTGTGACGGGAGGACCACATGATTTGCAACACCTATTTTCAGGGACTACATTAATCAATTTTTAATTTCAAGAACCATTTTGATGGTATGGGTCAATTTTAATGACCATTTGTTAAAAAAAAAAAAAAACCCTTGTTTTAATAACATTTTGGCACATATTTCTGATAATCTTGCTTCTGTGTTGTGAAGCATGTATTTTCAATTATTGATGTTGTTTCTTCTATAGATGCATGTAACTGTAACATGATCCCAATTATCAAACTTATATGTTAATTCTGGCAATGGAAAATTATTAATTTAAATTTTTTAACAACAATATGTTTACAGTAAAGGTCAGAGGTTTAGGTAAGACGCAGAATGGTCTAGCCATAATAGTTTCGTATCGAATTCATGGAAGTTAATTATATATTAATTGATTAGTTAAGCTCAAGATATTAATTTGGAAATTAAAGATTTGGTGTGAAGAAATGAATCAGTTGAAAGACAAAGAAATCATATGTAGTATGAATATGTTGTTGATTATTTAATTAATATTAAGACTGATGTTGACCATTAAGAAATCAAATTAATTAAAAACTTAAGAGATTAAGACAGATTTGTGTAAATTTCTTAATTTGTCTGAGAGAGATCTAGAATCCAGCATAAAACTTGGTCAATTTAGCCGAACCAACACAAAGATAACAAGAATTCACCTAATCTCTACAATTGTAATTTTATCAGTTTCTTGCAATTGAAGTATCAGTTTCTTGCAATAGAAGTATAACCTGTGTTCACATGCTGATCTGAACATATTGTGATGCTGCAGGAAATGGGGGTTTGAGAAACTTGTGTACAGGGATGTGAAGAGAGGAATACATAGGGACCGGAAATATGCGGTGCAGCCGCGCAATGTGTACGCCGCAGGGGTACACAAGTAGCAGAAATTAGCAGGAAAGACGACACACATGACAAGGATCAAGTACTTCCATCACCGCAGAACCATTAACACCCGGCACGAGCCCTGCATACTGCTTATCAACGCGACCGAGGCTTATGTTGACGACATACCTTATGTTATGGACACAACCATGATAAGTCTTGCTGGCTCTGTGAAGGAGTTTGAGCTCAGGATGATTGGAGACAGATTACAAAAGACCAGACAGTAAGAGGCACACCATTTTCCAACTTTTTTGCATCTCTTTTTTTATTTATTTTAATTTTCTTGTTATTTTTTCATATGTTAATGTTTATTTACAGTTATGGAAAAGAAAATTCTTTGGAGGGTTTACAGTTCTTGATCTTCCTTGTATAATATTTTTTAGTAAAAGGCATATATATAATTGTTTTCAGACATGTCGCATGCTCTGAGGAAAAATACATATATTAGATTGTGTTACATTCTTTTTAGTATTTAATTTTCTTTATTTATTTAATTTTGAGGTTTATGTAGAACTTCTTAAATCTATGGTAGCATCGAACATGCAGAAATCAAAGAGAAACATATGGTACATAGGAAAATGAAAAGAGGAACCCTGTTGCGAGCTTGATTTCAGGTGAACTCCGCCGACCACCATCGCTGATCCAAGTCCAAAGTTCGAAGCCGCTCGCGCTTTGTGATCTGTGGAAGCTACAAACTCTCACAGTTACAGGTTTATCTCCTCTCTATGTACCCCATCCTTGTTTTATGACGAAACCCTAATGAGATCCCGCTTTAGGGCTCGAAACTGCCGCTCGCTCTTTGTGATCTTGTGGGCTTCAAATCTTTATACTTCTTTTCTTCTTTTGTGTTCCGTTGGGTTAGATTGGTCTTTGAGTGGTTCTTTATACACTCATTTTTTTATTTTCTTAAATAAAGGAGGACAACTGGTGGCAAGTTACGTTTATCCACTTCTTCAAGGGATACGAAGACTCACAAAGACATTTTAGCCTCTTCCTGATCACAAGTCTAGCTTTCACACCAACAGCAGATTTTTAAATAATTATGATACCAGAAAGTCTTTTCAGATCCCCTAAAATGATACAAGCCTGAAGAAGGCCCAAAGAAGTAAAGGAATACAAAATCATGCGGGTTTATACGCCAGCCCAATAGAACCAAAAGAAAGAGGCTCGACTGCTCTAGACGACAGGTCTGGTCGGGGTTGACCATCAACAAAGAAGTCGAGCATCGAGTAAGAAAACTACTTTACTACACAAAGCCCAAGGGACAAGCCTCTTAGACATCAATGCCAAGCTGCGTTTTGGTCATCCACAAAGGAGGAAACTTAAGAAGGGACATAAAGGTTGTCAGACCAATCGTTCGGGGTAGCGTTCCTTCGACACCTCAGGACCGAGCAAGGTGCTTGACACAGGTTGGACCAGGAAACATTGCAATTGGACTTGAGCAAACATCACTTCAATTCCGTGTGTTACTTAAGAGAGTGGAAGAATAATTGGCTGGTCAGGTATGTCTGCTCAAACCATTTAATGCGAGGACAGTGGAATACTTAAAGCTTGTTTGGTACTCTACTTGAATCCAACTTTTTAAATTCAAAAACAATTTTCAAGTTTTAGGCCTTAAAAACTTGTTTGGTATGACTATTTTCAAAAACTGAACTCAAGACTAACTAAAAAATATAATATATTCTCTAAAAACATAAAAAGTGAGTTTTTAGAGTTTTTAAACTTAAACTCTCTCATTTCTTTTTTCTCTCTCCTTCCCTCTCACTCCAAACCTATCTCTCTGTTTTCTTCTTTCTCTCCTTTTTTTTTTACCTTTTTCGTCTCTCCTCTAATCCGCTTTCTTCATTTTCTCGGTTCTTTCTCTCAACTCCCCTTCCTCTCTATCTCGTCCCATCATTTCTCTTCTTTTTCTTTCCTTCAATCATCTCTTACTTTATTTCCTCCTCTCTCCTCTTTCTCCCTCTCATGTGACCCCCTCTTTTTAGATTTCTTTGTCTAGTTTAAGTCTTAAGATTTAAAAATTTTAAATCACAAACCAATTAAGTTTTTGAGTCTTAAAGAAAATTGTTTTCAAGAAATGTTCTTAAGAAATGTTTTAAGAAATGATAAAAAATTTCAAATAAGATATCAAACAGGCTCTTAAGTTCCTTGACTTTTTGGCTCACCAACTGCCTATATATAGAAGAACAAGTACCTTACTTACTCATTCGTTCTTCTATATATAGGTCTTTGGTGAGCCAAAAAAGAAAAAGAAAACGATTGCACTATTATCAAGCGCTTCTTATAACCCGTATCATATATATATAGAGCACTGCAGTAGACGTAATTCAGTTTTAAGAGTGGACCCCTTAAATCTTGTTGTCCATAACATTAAATCTTTGTCCAGAGCCCACTAAAGGCTGACCATACAAATTTTTGTTGACCTCGCAATTTTGAGCGTTAACAAATTCTTAAGATTTTAAAATTAGATGAATTCCACCCATTATGTGTGTGCAAATAAAAAAAAATGTAATATATATATATAGAGAGAGAGAGAGGTTTGAGAGAAATATGTAAGAGAGACGGAGGAAGAGAGTACATGAAAAGAGGTTTAATTTTTATTTCTTAAAACATAAAATTAAAGATATAATATGATAACATGTGCGTGAGAGAGAAAAAAAAAAGCAAAATTGGTTTTTGCAAAATTATATTTTTACCCATAATTTTATCTTGTGATAGAAGATTAAATTATTTTTTCACTCTCAAAGAAAATTTTGTTAATAAAAAATGAATTCGCTCTCGAAATTTGAAATACAGAGTTGCTCCGTTGCTATCTCTCTCGTTGGAAGTGTCCAGAAAAACCAGAACGCATAACCCTCTCGGATCCGGCGGTCCTCCCCTGGAACTCACCCCTCCCCCTTTCCCCGGCATGTACCAGAGCATTTGCACAAAATATTCAACATCAATGAGCGAAGCTGCCAAGGTCATATCAATTTCAAATATTTACATTATTTCAAGTACATTTTTGCCAATTTGATGTGAATTTGACATGAAAGTACTTCACATGCTCGTCTAAAAATGTCAATGGTACGATGATACATTTGTTATTAATTATATATTTAGGACTTTGAAATGGATTTTAAATGAATTAGATAAGTGAATTATAATTTTAAAGATAATTGCTTTTATGTTTTTATATGCTCTGCAAAAAATGAAAGATTTGAAAGAGTTTGATTATTTCAAATGGACGTGCATGGCCAGGGTGACCTCTTACCAAAAATACATGCACGCACAAGATTACATAACTATATAGAAAACTGGACAAGGTCGATGTCATCTACTTATATTATACTCTATTTACGAGTCAATTATTCTTGATACACATAAATATTACTTCCGAAGATTAGACAATTGTAATTTGACATGTTCATTATTCATGTTAAGTGGCGTAAAATGAATGTTTAAAATGTATGTAAGGCAACACACGTACATGCAATTTGACAATTGATTTTCTTTACTTTATTCGATCGAAACAGTGAAAAACAAGTGTAGAATGTGTATGTAAAAAAAAAAAAGTGTTAAAATCAGTTTGAAGAAAGAAAATAGGTTGCAATACCAAATTATGGGCGTTGTTTTCCATCTTGAAGAATGAATATGCATTATTGTTCTGATGGTTTGAGTTAGGCTGTCTGGGGTTTTATCCCTCCTTGTTTTACCAAAAAAAAGAATGAATATGCATTGTTTCTTTTCATTCACAAATTGTCTTGCCAAATTAATGACATGACAACTGGTTAATTAGGTCGAATGAATTCATAGTGCGACATTAAGCAAAATCTTTTTCTTAATCTCATACTATATACTAGCAAGTCGTGATTTGTGGAGAATAATTGTGTGTATATTTTTGACACGTTATGGAAGCGGAGAAATCAATGTGAGAGAGGAGACAGAGATAAAACGTTGGATTTAGAGAGAGAGAAGTGAGAACCATCACAAGGTGGTCCAATAGTTGAAGACGAATTTAAGATCGTACACATGACACATTTTGAGTTCAATTTATATTGTTGGTAAATCGCATGATAGTGGTCAGGAGAAGGCTAAAATGATTTTGTGAGTATTTCCGGTTTTTGAAAGGGTTGACTACCACATCGAAGCCACCAGCTAATTCCCTTTTAAAAAGAAAAAAGGAAGAGGGATGAGGTAAATTGCGTTGATGACATGTGATGAGGGAAAAGGCAAAAACTTTTTAAAAAAAAATTGTGCTAAATTACCTTAATGCCCATAATTATGATTTTTCAAATATTTTTATTGAATTGTGATTATAGGACCAAATTATCTTTTCACCATATTTTAATTGACAAAGAAGATTTTGATAATAAAAAGTACAGATTAGTAAACAATTTCACATTGCACCTGATTGATATGTGATATTCGTTGAAACATAACATGGGGGCCTCCAATAACTAGGCCGATGACATCTCAATCATACGTACTCTCTAACTCCTAACTAAAAAAATTGTATGATTGATTTTGTTATGGATATTCACTTACATGATTTTGTTATGGATATTCGCTCACACACGCGAGTCGCGAATGACTCTTAAAGCGTGATTACATACGCGAAAAAGAAATTAGTTGAATGACAGTCATTTCCAAAATACTTTGTTGTTTACTAAATCAAGGAGAACGAATAATAGCGCGTCTGTCTCTGCTACAAAATTCTGTCGAGATCATCTGCATCTGTTGCAAAAATCAAGCGTATGAACAGAGATGAAAACCATACAGATTTCTTCAAACTGAACTTACATATCCGATGGGAACTTGACTAATGATTAGTTAATTTCTACCCCACTCGGATGTCTCATGGCAGTTGGCACCCAGGATTCCAGGAAAGCCATAGAGTTAGAGTGTGAACACTAGTCGTTTTCACAGCCTCAAATACTATTTCATAACACAAGTCGCCTATATATTTTATATACGCAGTTTCTAAATTCACGACCACGAAGGAAAAATCTTTTTCATTTTTAACTTTCTTATGTTTGAGTTAATTATGGACTCGTTTAAAAATTCTTTTA
Organism: Malus domestica; assembly: GCF_042453785.1. NCBI lineage: Eukaryota > Viridiplantae > Streptophyta > Magnoliopsida > Rosales > Rosaceae > Malus > Malus domestica. The sequence continues at coordinate 34,243,632 of NC_091670.1, read as the reverse complement.
AAATGACTGAAAACGTGTTTGTTGAAATTGATTTTTAATTCTAAAAGCATTTAAAATACTTTTTGAAAGAAGCATCAGATATGTGATTTTTAATGAAACTGATTTAACTAAATTTTTTTTTTTTGTTGAAGATTTGATTAAATATAAATTTCAAAAATATTTTCACGTAAAATATTTTCGATTATTTTAAAAATATTTCTAAACGACATCTTAATTTCTCCAACGCGATTGAGGAAGGGACGTGGTAAATATACCCATGCAATACAACTTTTATTCAGAATAGAAAACACATCAATTGCTTTTGCCACGTGTCAGGCCGCGGTGATAGCGATTTTAGGTAAAAGAACAGTGCGGTCCCACGAGCCGATGTCGTATAAGTGAAGACAGGCCACAAGAATTAGGTGGCTTTTTGACAGCGTCGACATACTTATTCAAATTTAGAGAATCCTACACGTGTCGCTTCCTTACCATCCCTATCAATCCTCCTGCCACCGACGCGCCTGACTTGGATTCTGCTGGGGTGGGGTGGTGATTAACCGCCACCATATTTCTTAAACAATTTTCATGGCGATTAAACGTTTCAAAGTACAGAGTCAGTTCACTGATTAATTCACCATTAATCATACTCATAATTTGGTACAAAAAGGCACTTATTGACTTGCCACGATCTCATGTGAAAATTTGAACTAAAAATATATATATATTTGGATAAAATATATTAACACAACGACATCTTGATATTATAGAGAACGTGAACGTTTTAGAATATGTATAACAGCTCACTATTTCAATGGAAGGAGCATTTAAATTCATTCGGTTTTAAATTTGGGATATGCTTCAACGAAACATTAGCTATTAGGGACATGTTGATAACCATTTTGTTTTTTTTTTCTTTTAAATTTTGCGTTTGATATGTGAAGAAAATATATAGGAAAATGAAGGATGAATAATGGTGATGGGAAATAGATGAAGAATGAATGGAACAAATTTTCGTGAAAAACAACTCAAAATATGTGTTGCTTTTTTGTTTGTAATTTTTAATTTGAATGTCCTTCCTTCTGAATTTCTTTTGCAATTTTTCCAACGTCAATCATCCATTTCTTTTGCATTTTTCATTACATTCTTAATATGAACATCTATATATTGTGAGGTCGTAAAAAAGTGATTATAAAATGAGTTGTAAACTCTAATTCGATTAATATGTGCGGTTTGCGGGTAAATTACATACACATACTTATCTTTTGCTATTAAAATCTGATACACGTTTAAGCCTTTAGGGTGCGTTTGGTACGTGGGACGGGACGGGACGAAACGGGACGAGGCGTTCCGTCCCGCGTTTGGTGCGCCAAAAATGGGTGGAACGGGCTGTTCCACGGGACAGATTTTGAGTGTTTTTACGTTCCACCTCCCCCCCTGGAACGGGTTTGTTCCACGTCTGTGGAACACAATGTTTTACCATTTTAAGACAAATATACCCCATGTCTTTTTCAAAAATTACACCTTCGTTCCGTCCCGTCCCGTTCCGTCCCGTCCTGTCCCGTCCCGTCTGCGTACCAAATGCACCCTTAAGGAGTCATATGTGCAGTTTATTACAATTTGACCGGCTAAGGAGTTTGGATTCTCAGGCTAAAGAATAATGATTGGTAGATCAATTTTTCAAATCACATTTACAAATCATGTGATATGTCACTAATAAGAAATAATCTCGTTAATACACTAAAGTAATAATTTAATCATTAACAATCACGTCATATAATTTACAAAATATGATTTAGATATACGGTCACTCTAGCATTACCACTCACTCAAGTAAAAGCAACTTATAATCCATCGTTAGAGTTGTATTTAGGTTGCAAATTTGGCGAATAGTGTAACATCCCACGTCGACCAACAGAGAGGGGAATATGTGCCTTATATATACATACTCTTTTCCCTATAGTACGAGACCTTTTTGGGAGCTCACTGGCTTCAGGTTCCATCGGAACTCCGAAGTTAAGCGAGTTCGCATGAGAGCAATCTCATGATGGGTGACTTACTGGGAAGTTCTCATATGAGTTCCCATAAACAAAACCATGAGGGCGTGCTCGGGGCCCAAAGCGGATAATATCGTGCGACGGCGAAGTCGAGCCCGGAATGTGATGAGGGCCCTGGCCGGGATGTGACAAATAGGGTGACAATTAAGATAATTTTTATTTAGAAATTTAGTAAATTACACCACATAATTAAATAAATAAATAAATAAAAACATGAGTCCAATAATTAATTAGAGCGCAAGAAAGGCAACAAGTTAGTTTTAGATATTCAATCTAATGCTTGATTTCGGACAAACATACAAACCAAAAACAAAAAATAGATTTTGAGGTTTCTAATATCTTTCATTAGGAACCTTTAGGAATGGATAATTTGGTTTTGCATTCCACAAGGATTTGGTTATTCCATCCTAGTTGATTAATAATTTTGTTCTTAATGCAAACAATATATTTATAATAAAAATGGGGGATCATAATTAAGTGGTATAATAGGTCAATCATAATAATTTTGGAACCGAATGCGCTATTTCTAATTTTTTTTTTTTTTTGAACAAACAATATTATCTATACTAAAGTGGTGGATGAGTGGGTTAAGTCTTGCA